>NC_045449.1:24439156-24481961 GCF_002776525.5 Piliocolobus tephrosceles
ATATATATATATATATATATATATATACACACACACATATATATATTAGGCGGGCATGGCAGTGTGTGCCTGTAATCCCAGCTACTGGGGAGACTGAGGCAGGAGAATCGCATGAACCCAGGGGGTGCAGGTTTCAGTGAGCTGAGATCACGCCATTGCATTCCAGCCTGGGTGACAGTGCAAAACTCCATCTCAAAAAAAAAAAAAAGAGCCAGGCGACATGCCCTACCCAAGTTCCCCAACAGAGGCCAGAAAACAATTTAAAACCTTTTCTTCTGTTCTCTAATCTCTCTAAAAATCTGTCTAGAAGACAGACAAGGAAAATAAGACAAAGGAGTGAAATAATTAGCTGGTAACATAGGAGTATTTCTCCCTATGACTAACAACTCAAAAAAGGGAACAGAAAAGGCTCCAACTTTGACCCATTAGATTCTATTCAAATGTTTGCTGTTTAGCTAACAGCAGCTGGAAACTGAGTTATCCCTACATGGATCATTGATGCATAGGTTTACGTCATTAAAACTTCTCACTACCAGTGGCTAAAACTTATAACTACTCTATGGCTATCCTAGTTGATTCCTACTTTAATTTTTCACAGGTAGAGCTGTGTTTCATCTGAAGTATACCCTTAGAAATAAGAGTTTTAGAGTGCAAATAAACTTAAATGAAAGAAAGTAAAGCTCAGAGTTACTCTTTCTGATAACGGCCTTGCTCCTGGTTTACTTCCTTCTTATTTTTTTTTTCTAGTCTGATCCTTTGTCTACTTTTAGTTTTCTATCTTAAAACCAAGTCTCATCTGGCATTATCCCTCTCGCTTCCTCTTTTAGAAAATAATCAGAAATAACCAAATATTTAAAATCATTGTTGGCCGGGCTCAGGGGCTCAAGCCTGTAATCCCAGCACTTTGGGAGGCCAAGGCGGGCGGATCACGAGGTCAGGAGATCGAGACCATCCTGGCTAACACGGTGAAACCCTGTCACTACTAAAAATACAAAAAAATTAGCCGGGCGTGGTAGCGAGCCTGTAGTCCCAGCTACTCCGGAGGCTGAGGCAGGAGAATGGCGTGAACCTGGGAGCCAGAGGTTGCAGTGAGGTGAGATCACGCCACTGCAGTCCAGCCCGGGCTACAGAGCGAGACTCCATCTCAAAAAACTAACAAACAAACAAAAATAATTGTTAAAAATCCTACAAATGCAAAGTCTTTTTAATTCTTGTTCTCTTATATTTTGGAGGGGGGAAAATAAGAACATTTACACTCCATCTACCTTAAAAAATATATAAAATATTTGAAGACTTCTGGAACTCGTATTAGGAAAGCTAAAGGCTTAATAATAAATATTTGAAAGAATTAAAATGGTAGAGATCAGAGCTGCTTTCAGTCTTCCCAAGGTCTCATACTACAACAGATAATAATATAGATAATACTAAGCACATCAAAAGTGGCTTGTCACTGTCACAGTATAAAAACTGAAGAGAGGCTGGGCATGGTGGCTCACGCCTGTAATCCCAACACTTTGGGAGGCGGGTGGATCACCTGAGGTCAGGAGTTAAAGACCAGCCTGGCCAACATGGTAAAACCGTATCTCTCCTGAAAATACAAAAAATTACCTGGGTGTGGTTGCGGGTACCTGTAATCCCAGCTACTCTGGAGGCTGAGGCAGGAGAATCGTTTGAACCTAGGTGGTGGAGGTTACAGTGAGCCGAGATCGTGCCATAGCACTCCAGCCTGGGCAACAAGAGCGAAACTCCATCTCAAAAAAAAAAAAAAAAAAAAAAAAAATAATAATAATAATAATAAAAACTGGAGAGAGCTTGAGCCCAGGAGTTGGAAACCTGCCTGGGCAACATAGTAAGACCCCATCTTCGTGACAAAAATAACAATAATAATAATCAGCCAGGTGTGGTGGCACACCTCTGTAGGCCTGGCTAGTTGGGAGGCTGAGGTGGGAGGATCACTTGAGTTTCAGAGTTTAAGCCTTCAAGTGAGCCATAATTGTGCCACTGCCATCTGGCCTGGGCAACAGAGCTAGATCCTGTCTCCAAAACAAAACAAACCTGAAGAGAGAAAAGTACAAATTAAACCAAATTACACTAGTTAAGATGTTGCAGCTTTCTTTCTTATAAATATTTCAGATGTCCACACTAGCTCTTTCAGAATGACCTTTCAGCTGGGCACGGTGGCTCATACCTGTAATCCCAGCACTTTGGGAGGCCGAGGCGGGTGGACCACCTGAGGTCAGGAGTTCGAGATCAGCCTGCCCAACATGTTGAAAACCCATCTCTACTAAAAATACAAGAATTAGCCAGGTGTGGTGGTGCTCAACTGTAATCCCAGCTACTGGGGAGGCTGAGACAGAAGAATCATCTGAACTCGGGAGGTGAAGGTTGCAGTGAGCCAAGATCACGCCACCAGACTGGGTGACAGATGGACACTCTGTCTCAAAGAAAAAAAAAAACCAAAATGACCTTTCAAGAACACACTTGCATTCCTAAAGTTATTTTAAGACTTTATATATATATATTAATTGAAACAATTCATTAAGATACAAGGTATCCATTAAAGTGGGCTGATGGTATTACAATATAATTGGTTCATGGAACAAGTGTTTACTTGCAACCAACATATTTAGTTCTAAATTAAATTCTGAGAAACCTAAAGGAAGACCAAGGACAAAGGTCAAGTTCATTTCCCTGCCTTCTGAGACCTGGTAATTCTTTTTTTTTTTTTTTTTTTGGAGACAGCATCTCGCTCTGTCAACCAGGCTAGAGTGCAGTGGTGTAATCTTAGATCACTGCAACCTCCGTCTCCTGGGTTCAAGCGATTTTCCTGCCTCAGCCTCCCAAGTAGCTGGGACTATAGGCGCCCGCCACCATGCACACTAATTTTTTGTATTTTTAGTAGAGATGGGGTTTCACTGTGTTAGCCAGGATGGTCTCTATCTCCTCACCTCATGATCCGCCCACTTTGGCCTCCCAAAGTGCTGGGATTACAGGCATGAGCCACCACACCCGGCCAAGACCTCGTAATTCTAATTCCTGAATTCTTTCCAGGTTCTGCAGAGTGAACAGTCTTTCTCATGACTATATGGCTTATTCCAAGATTGCAAGGACAAATTAATATTTAGGACCTCTACTAAACTACACGATTATTTAAACAGATGCTAAAAAGCATTTGATAAAATAGTCATTTCTGGTTTCAAACATTTTTAGTAAGCTAGGAATAAAAAATGCAGCCTTAATTCACTGCAGAGATTTTTTTTTTTTTTTCCCCTGGAGTGTCTCTCTCTCTGTTGCCCAGGCTGGAGTGCGGTGGCGCGATCTCTGCTCACTGCAGCCTCCACTTCCCGGGTTCAAGTATTCTCCTGCCTCAGCCTCCGCAGCAGCCGGGACTACAGGTGTGCACCACAACGACTGACTAATTTTTGTATTTTTAGTAGAGACAGGGTTTCACCATGTTGACAAGGATGGTCTCCAACTCCTGACCTTGTGATAGGCCCACCTCGGCCTCCCAAAGTTCTGGGATTACAGGCATGAGCCACCACGTCCAGCGTAGGTGGGCTTAATTATATATAGCACCTCTCAGTGGTAGGCCTTCACCTCAATCTCATTGCCTGAATGTCATATTGTAAATTCCCTCAATGTTTCTTCTAGCATGAGGGTGGTGATCTTCCCCAGTCTGTAGTGCAGATACCAATTCTCTTTTCTTTATTTTCTTCTTTTGAATGTCCTTTTGGCAGGAATTTTGAGGAGGACAAAGTCAAGCTCATATTCTTGCATTGGAAGTATCAAGCCCAAATCTTAACTAAATTGAGTTTATATCCTGGTTCTGCCACTTACTAGCAGTGTGATTTTGAGTATATTCCTTAATTTCTTTGAGCTCGATTTCCTCATCCATAAAAATGGGCACAAAGTAACATCTATCTATTAGGGTTGTTGGAAAGATTGTATGAGAGATAACATAAGAAAAGCATTCAGAGACTTAGAGCCAGGTGTGGTAACATGTGCATCTAGATACTCAGCCGCTCTGGAGGCTGATGTGGGAGGACTTGAGCCTGGGAGTTCAAGTCCAGCCCGCACAACATAGCAAGACACCTGTCTCTACCAAAAAAAAAAAAGTAATTAAAAAAAGCACTTAGAATAACTTAGCTTCTGATGTTGCTTCTAATAATAATAAATTATTATTAATATTTTATTACTATTTATTACTGCTGCTTATGATAATAATAAATATTACTATAATAATATTAATCTCCTTCCTAGATGTAAAAGGCTTATACATTTGGGTTAAAATTTTCTTTCAAAGAAACTTTTGTCTTCAAGGGAAATTTTGCTTATATCAAGTCTTAAGTGTTTTTCATTCTTAAAGACAAAATCATATTCCCTACATAACCTGGAAGCAACTGAGCTCACAATGAGTCATTGATTTCCATTTATTGTACCCCTACTGTGTACTAAGCACTTTTCTGGGTGCTGAATTATTAGAAGCTAAGGTAAAACACCAAACAAAAAGGGAAAGGTAACTGAACAGGTTACAAAAACAGTTTTTTGCTTTTTATGGGGACACAAAAACAACAAAGATAGGATATGACTTTGTGGAAACATGTCCCTTTGGCTAAGTATTGCGTGGAGAAACACAGGGGTTAAGATTGTTGGTAAGAAAAACACCTGCACATAACAAGAAGTTTCAATCCAGAACAGCTTCTAAGGAACAATTATAGTAATAAAATGTTGCAATTTTTATATGGACTGTATGATGCAAGAACTCATGTACTAAGAAGGAGGTTTTCAAGAGTGTTAAAATCTAACGTATGCAGTTACCTAACAATTTATAAGCAAAAGTCTTAAGAAATAATACCACAAGAGGCCAGGCATGGTGGCTCACACCTGTACTCCCAGCACTTTGGGAGGCCAAAGCGGGTGGATCACCTGAGGTCAGGAGTTCGAGACCAGCCTGTCCAACATGGCAAAACCCCATCCATCTACCAAAAATACAAAATTAGCTGGGTGTGGTGGCAGGTGCCTGTAATCCCAGCTACTCAGGAGGCTGAGGTAGGAGAATCACTTGAACCCGGGAGGCAGAGGTTGCAGTGAGCTCAGACTGTGCCATTGCACTCCAGCCTGGGAGACAGAACAAGACTCCATATCAAAAACAAAACAAAACAAAATGAAGAAATAATCCCACAGAGTCAAAACCTGTTACCCTGTTGTTATGTTAAGTCTCTTGTACTCTATTCTTGTTATAGATTATATGGTTTTCAGAGGCAGAGAACATTTACTATTTCTTTCCTCTTTCCTTTTTTTTTTTTTTCATCTTTCATCCTTGCTTTTTTTCTTCTTTTTTTCTTTTTTGTGGTTCTAAGTGAATACATTGCAGCTGTACTTAAAGAAACTAGGGACTTTGAAAATGTACTATCAGATATAGGCCAGTCCTGGTGGCCCATGTCTGTAATCCCAACAATTTGGGATGCTAAAGCAGGCAGATCACTGGAGCCCAGGAGTTTGAGCCCAGCCTGGGCAACATTGGTAAAACCCTGTTCTCTACTAAAAATACAAAAAATTAGCTGGGTGTGGTGGCGTGCACCTGTAGTCCCATCTACTCAGGGGGCTGAGGTTGGAGGATCGCCTGAACTCAGGAAGTTGAGGCTGCAGTGAGCCGAGATCATGCCACTTCACTCCAGCCTGCACAACAGAGTGAGATCCTGCCTCAAAAAATAAAAAGAAAAATATACCATCAGGCATCAAACAATAAAATATATTTATAGCCCAAAGTCCAGCAACTTTGGGAGTAAGAGCTTTTAATCCTTTAAAGGCCAAGACATACCCTGGCACTTAGGTATAAATGGATTGACAAAGCAATTTCATAGTCTACGTCTGATCCAACTAAGAAAATTCTCTAAAGTCTCAGCTGAAATTATACATTTAAAAACAATTATTTCAGTTCTTTGCTGTATCTACTGAGAGAATGAAGACCATTCTTGGCAATCAGACTATTGACATTCCAGAAAATGCAGACATCACTCTGAAAGGATGCACAGTTATTCTGAAGAGCCCCAGAGGAAGTTAGGGAGGGACATCAATTACATCAATGTAGATGCATTCTCCTTGGAAAAGAAGAGGTGCTAGGTTGACAAATGATTGGGAAATAGAAAGGAAGTGGCTACTGCTTGCACTATTTGTAATCGTGTACAGAACATGATCAAGGGTGTTACACTGGGCTTCCATTACAAGATGAGGTCTGTGCATACTCCTTTCCCCATCAACTTAGTTATCCAGGAGCATGGGTCTTTTGCTGAAATCCACAGTTTCTTGGGTGAAAAATACATCTGGAGGGTTTAGATGAGGCCAGGTATTGCTTATTCAATTATCTTAAGTCCAGAAAAATGTATTAATCTTTGGAGGAAATGACATTGAGTTTGTTTCAAATTCAACTGCTTTGATTTAGCAATCCGTAACAGTTAAAAACAAGGATAACAGAAAACTTTCAGATGATCTGTATGTCACTGAAAGAGGAACAGTTTAGCAGGCTGATGAATAAGATCTAAGAGTTGTCCAGCTACAGAAACAAGATACTGTATGGTTGCTAAGACCTGTTTGTGATATTTTAATGATGCATTAAAAGACCTCTATTATAGCTGGGCTTGGTGGTGCATGCCTATAGTCCCAGATACGCAAGAGGCTGAGGTGGGAGGACCGTTTGAGCCCAGGAGGTTGAGGCTGCAGTAAGCCGTGATCCCGCCACTGCATTCCAGCTTGGGCAACAGAGTGAGACTCTGTCTCAAAAAACAAAAACGAACAAACAAAACCTCCCAAAACAATTATTTTAGTATGTAACACATGTATGTGGTAAACAACTAAGAAGGTGTCAAAGAGTATTTTTAAGTCTTCCTCCATTCTGGTCCTCCCAACTACTACAACCCATTCCTAGAAGTAATCACTATGCCAGCTCCTAAGGAATCCTTTCAGGATTATTCTGTGTATATACAAGCATTGTGTGTGTAGATGTTCTTTCTCCAAAATGCACAAATGAAAGCACACTGCACCTATTTTTCTGCCCTTTCCTTTTAAACTTAGTATCTTTGTTTCACTATTTTTTAAAAACTACATAACATAAAAAATAACACAACATAAAATTCACCCATGATTCAATTACCTCCCACCGGGTCCCTCCCACAACACGTGGGAATTCAAGATTCGGGTGGGGACGCAGCCAAACCATATCATTCCACCCCTGGCCTCCCAAATCTCATGTCCTCACATTTCAAAACCAATCATGCCTTCCCAACAGTCCCCCAAAGTCTTAACTTATTTCAGCATTCTACTGGTACCAATTTACTGTATTAGTCCGTTCTCACACTGCTGACAAAGACATACCCGAAACTGGGCAATTGACAAAAGAAAGAGGTTTAATTGGGCTTACAGTTCCATGGCTGGGGAAGCCTCAAAATCACAGCGGAAGGCAAGAAAGAGCAAGTCACATCTTGCATGGATGGTAACAGGTAAAGAGAGAGAGCTTGTGCAGGGGAACTCCTCTCTTTAAAACCATCAGATCTCATGAGACTTATTCACTATCATGAAAACAGCACGGGAAAGACTTGCCCGCATGATTCAGTTACCTCCCACCAGAGTTTCCCTCCCACAACATGTGGGAATTCAAGATGAGATTTGGGTGGAGACACAGCCAAACCATATCAACCATCTTAACTGATGTTTCTGAGACAGTCTCGCTGTCATCCAGGTTGAAGTACAGTGGCGTGATCATGGCTCACTGAAGCCTGTACCTCTCAGGCTCAAGCGATCCTCCCATCTCAGCCTCCCTAGTTGCTGAAACTAAAAGTTACCACACCTAGGTAATTTAAAAAGTTTTTTGTACAGATGGGGTCTCACTATTTTTCCCAGGAAGGTTTCAAACTCTTGGGCTCAAAAGATTCTCCTGCCTTGGCCTCCCAAAGTGTTGGCATAAGCCATCACACCCAGCCCCATCTTAACTATTGTTAACTGTACAGTTCAGTATATATTCATGTTGTTGTACAGTCAATCTCTAAAGCTTTTTCATCTCAAAGAACTGAATCTATATCCATCAAACAACTCTTCATTTCCCCCTATTCCAGCCCTTAACAACTACCATTCACGGCCGGGCACAGTGGCTCAAGCCTGTAATCCCAGCACTTTGGGAGGCTGAGACGGGCGGATCACGAGGTCAGGAGATCGAGACCATCCTGGTGAACACGGCGAAACCCCGTCTCTACTAAAAAATACAAAAAACTAGCCGGGGGAGGTGGCGGGCGCCCGTAGTCCCAGCTACTCGGGAGGCTGAGGCGGGAGAATGGTGTAAACCCGGGAGGCGGAGCTTGCAGCGAGCTGAGATCTGGCCACTGCACTCCAGCCTGGGCGACAGAGCAAGACTCTGTCTCAAAAAAAAAAAAAACAAAAACAACTACCATTCACTTTGTTTCTATGAGTTTTGACTGGTCTAGATAATTCATATAAGTGGAATCATACAGTATTTGTCTTTGACTGAGTTATCTTCCTTAGCATAAGGTCCTCAAGATACATGCATGTTGTAGCATGTGTCAGAATTTCCTTCCTTTTTAAGCCTGCATAATATTCCATTGCACACATATATGACACTTTGTTTATCCATTTGTCTATTAAGACATTCATTTCATTGTTTCTGATTGCTGCATAACATTTCATTGTAGAGATGTTCCACAGTTCAGTTAATCAGTCTCCTACTAATAGATTCAAGTTACTTCCAATTAAACTCATTTTCTAACATGCTGTAACAAATTACCACAAACTTGATGGTTTAAACAACATAATTTATTATGTTACAGTCTAGAGGCAAGAAGTCCTAAAATAAAACAGTTGGCAGACCTGTGTTCCTTCTGTAGGATCTAGGGGAGTGTTACAGGCTAAATTGTGTCCCCCAAAATTCATGTTTAAGTTTCAATCCCCAGTACCTCAAGATGTGGTTGTATTTGGAGACAGAGCCTTTAAAGAGTAATCAAGTTAAAATGAGGTTTAGTAACCTAGGGGTGGTTCTAATACAGGTGGGCCCTAGTCCAATATAGGTGGGCCCTAATCCAATATGACTCATATTCTCATAAAAAGAGATTAGGGCCATATGTAGTGGATCATGCCTATAATCCCAGCACTTTGAGAGGCCAAGGCAAGAGAATCACTTTAGGTCAGGAGATTGAGACCAGCCTGGACAACATAGCAAGACGCCATCTCTACCAAAAAAAAACAAAAAAACAAAATAGCTAGGCATGCCTGTAGTCCTAGCTACTTGGGAGGTTGAGGCAGAGGATTGCTTGAGCCCAGCAGTTCAAGTTTACAGTGAGCTATGATCACACCACTGCATTTTAGCCTAGAGGGCAGAGCAAGATCCTGTCTCAAAATAAATAAATAAATAAATAAATAGATAAATAAATAAACAAATAAATAAATAGAAGAGATTAGGACACAGATACCACCCAGAGGAAAGACCATGTGAAAACAGAGGGCGAGGACAGCCTTCTACAGGCCAAGAAGGTCAGCCTCAGAAGAAATCAACCCTTGCCAACACATTGATATTTGACTTTCAGCCTGCAACTCTATGAGAAAATAAATATTTGTCATTTAAGCGATCAGTCTGTTTAAATGGCTTATACTTGTTATGGTAGCCCTAACTATTTTTAGGAGAATCAATTTCTTTGCCTTTTCTGGCATCTAGTGGCTGTCTGCATTCTTCGGCTCATGGCCCCCTTCTTCTATCTTCAATATCGGTAAAGGTGGATTGAATTCTTCTCCTATCGCATCAATCTGACTTCCTTTCCTGGGTTCTTCTTCCACTTTTTTTTCTTTTTCTTTTTTTAACTTTTAAGTTCCCAGGTACATGTGCAGGTTTGTTATATGAATAAACTCATGTCACAGGGGTTTGCTTTACAGATTATTTCATCATCCAGGTATTAAGCCTAGGACTCATTAGCTATTCTTCCTGATCCCCTCCTTTGCATCCTCCACTCTCTAGTAGGCCCTGGTGTCTGTGTTCCCCTCTATGTGTCCATGTGTTCTCATCATTTAGCTTCCACTTATAAGAACATGTGGTATTTGGTTTTCTGTTCTTATGTTAGTTTACTAAGGGCAATAGCATCCAGCTCCATCCATGTTCCTGCAAATGACATGATCTTGTTTTTTTTCTTTTTATGGCTGCATAGTATTTCATGGTATACATGTACCACATTTTCTTTATCCAGTCTATCATTGATGGGCATTTAGGTTGATTCCACGTCTTTGCTGTTGTAAATAGGGGTGCAATGAAAATATACATGCATGTGTCATTATGATGGAATGATTTATATTCCTTTGGGTATATATCCAGTAATGGGATTGCTGGGTCGAATGGTAGCTCTGTTTTTTTGTTTTTGTTTTTGTTTTTGAGACAGAGTTTCGCTCTTGTTTTCCAAGCTCAAGTGCAACGGAACGACCTTGGCTCACTGCAACCTCCACCTCCTGAGTTCAAGCGATTCTCCTGCCTCAACCTCCCGAGTAGCTGGGATTATAGGCGCCCACCACCAAGCCCAGCTAATCTTTTGTATTTTTAGTAGAGACAGGGTTTCACCATGTTGACCGGGCTGGTTTTGAACTCCTGACCTCAGGCCTTGGCCTCTCAAAATGCTGGGATTATAGGTGTGAGCCACCGTGCCGGCAGTAGTTCTGTTTTTAGCTCTGAGGAATTGCCACACTACTTTCCACAATGGTTGAACTAATTTACACTCCCATTAACAATGTATAAGCATTCCATTTTCTCCACAATCTCCTCAGCATTTGTTATTTTTTGACTTTTTAATAATAGCCATTCTGACTGCTGTGAGATGGTTATCTCACTACGGTTTTGATTTGCATTTGTCTAATGATCAGTGATGTTCAGCTTTTTTTCATATGATTGTTGGCAACATGTATGTCTTCTTTTGAAACGTGTCTCTTCACGTCCTTTGCCCACTTATTTTTTTGAGGCAGTCTCACTCTATCACCCAGGATGGAGCGCAGTGGCGCAATCTCAGCTCACTGCAACCTCTGCATCCCGGGCTCAAGCAATTCTCTTGCTTCAGCCACCGTGATTACAGAAGCGTGCCACCATGCCCAGCTAATTTTTGTATTTTTAGTACAGACAGGGTTTTGCCATGTTGGCCAGGCTCATCAGGAACTACTGACCTCAAGTGATCCACTCGCCTTAGCCTCCCAAAGTGCTGGGATTACAGCTGTGAGCAACTGTGCTCAGTCTCCTTTGACCACTTTTTTTCTTTTTTTTTTTGAGACAGAGTCTTGCTCTGTCCCCCAGGCTGGAGTGCAGTGGCAGGATCTCAGCTCACTGCACCATCTGCCTCCCAGGTTCAAGCAATTCTCGTGCTTCAGCCTCCCGAATAGCTGGGATTACAGGTGTGTGCCATGATATGCCCAGCTAATTTTTGTATTTTTAGTAGAGACAGGTTTCACGATGCTGGCCAGGCCACTCTTGAACTCCTGGCCTCAAGTGATCCTCCCACCTCAGCCTCCCAAAGGGCTGGGATTACATGTGTGAGCCACCGTGTCTGGCTCTTTGGCCCACTTTTAAATGGATTTTTTTGTTTTTTTTTCTTGTATATTTGTTTAAGTTCCTTATAGATGCTGGATATCAGACCTTTGTTAGATGCATAGTTTGTAAACATTTTTTCCCATTCTACAGGTTGTCTGTTCACTCTGTTGATAGTTTCTTTTGCTGTGCAGAAGCTCTTTAGTTTAATTAGAGTCAACTTTTGCTTCTTCACAATTGCTTTTGGCATCTGTGTCATAAAATCTTTGCTTGTTCCTATGTCCAGAATGGTACTGCCTAGGTTGTCTTCCAGGGTTTTTATAGTTTTGGGTGTCCCTCTTCTACTTTAACAGCCTTTGTGACTGATTATGTTGCATCCTGCCCTGATAATCCAGGGTAATCTTCCTATTTTAAAGCTATACATGATTAGCAACCTTAATTCCTCCTTTACTATGTTAAGATAACATATTTACAGGTTCACAGCTAATTAGAATGAGGACTCTACTGGGGGCCATTATTCTGCCCACCACTATAATCTCCTCCTCCTCCTCCTCCTCTTCTTCTTCTTCTTCTTCTTCTTTTTTTCTTGAGACAGTCTCTCTGTGCCATCCAGGCTGGAGTGCAGTGGCACGATCTCAGCTCACTGCAACCTCCGACTGCCGGGTTCAAGCGATTCTCCCGCCTTAACCTCCCAAGTAGCTGGAACTACAGGCACCTGCCACCATGCTCGGCTTTGTATTTTTAGTAAAGACAAGGTTTCGCTATGTTGGCCAGGCTGGTCTTGAACTCCTGACCTCATGATCCGCCTGCCTGGGCCTCCAAAAGTGCTATAGGCATGAGCCACCGTGCCAGACCCATAATCTTCTTGGAAAGCTTTACTGGGGGGAAACAATTGTTTTCTAGAATCCAATATTTACACCAATAAACTGGGAAGCAAAAAATTAATTAAGTGCAATGGGAAATACAACACTATAGTTATATACTTTGCACATAAAGAGGATTGTAAAACTTAATATCAGCCACAGAAGGTTTGAAATAGCTTTTTCTGGAGAGGTGATGATTTGGATTTAACCCACTCATAGTATTTTACATAGGCTTTTTTTGTGATAAATGGTACAGATTTGCAAATTGTCTAGTATTAGGGGTACAATCCGTGGTTACTGAATTTAACTGAGTCAATTTGAAAATTTAAATGAGAATAAATTGAGTGGTTCCTTCTTCTAGGCATCCACAGTTCTCTGTGCACACATTTTCTAACTCTTAACTCACTACTGTAATTATTGCTATACAGGTTCTTTATTCATTGCCAGGGCCTGGCACACGGTAAACATTCAATAAATGTTCAATGAATAAGTGACTTAGTATTAGTTGTTGGGATTCTTCCTTGTTGCTATAAAAATAATATAAAGTGAAGATAAGTTATAATCTTTGTATGTAGGTATAATTAAGAGACCAACAGTCTTCACTCCCCTGAACACATGATATTTGTTCCTTAATTAGTAATAGTAGTAACAGCTCCTACTGGAAGAACCAATTGTTACATGCAACACTGCCTCCCTTGGGCTCCAGATCAACATGGAAGCTTTAAGCCAAAAGAGCATCTTCATTTCTCAGAGCCTCTTAGCAGCTTGGCCTGTCAGTGGCTAAGAGAGACAAGATACTCATGCCACATTACTCCCTAACTCTGGCCCGCAATTAGCCTATTTCATTTGCAAAGGTATTGCTACTCTTCACTCATTGCACGTAACACACAACTGTGTTATGGTAAGCATCATAGGCTTGTTTCTCCACTCACTGTGCCCTTCAGAAGGAACACATCTCTCAGTCCAAATCTCACCCATCCTTCAAAGCACCAGTCAAATCCCAGAATTTCAGGAGGCTTCAAAATGATGACTTCAGACCCACTAAAGCAGGAGCTCCCTTCTGAACCTTCCTTGGGTAGGCAGGGGTTGGCAAACTATAGCCTGTGGGCCAAATGTGTCCCATGGCCTGTTTTTATATGGCCAGCAAGCTAAGGATGGCTTTTGCATTTTAAAAAGTTTTTTTTCTTTTTTTCTTTTTTTTTTAAAAAAAAGGACAAAGAATGTGCAACAGAGACTGCATGTGGATTTTGACATCTTTAGGCGAGGCCTGAAATATTTAATAACTGGCCCTTAACAAAAAAAAAAAAAAAAAAGATTGCCAATTCCTGGCCTAGAGCACACAATTCAGCCTAATGACAAATTGCCCAGAACTGTTCTCTGATCTGTGGATAGTCTTGTCTCCCTGTGGCAGTTTCTGTTGTCTACCCAACAGTCATCTCTAACCTCTTTTACCTACCAGTCCTAGTACTCAGGCTGACAATGCCTTTTCAGCTTAGCCTCCCTGAAGCCCAGAACAGTCATATATCCTAATCTCAGTCTCCAAGGCTTGAGGGCAAGTCTGCTGTGGGCTTGTGGGAAAAGTTTTCCACCTTGACAAAGGAGATTTGAGAAAACAGATTGCCATTCCTATGCCTTTGGATGCAGTTATGCAGATCTGATATCTAGAGCTGTGACACCCATTTTGTGACCTCAAAAAGAGAGGCCCAAGGACAAAAGGAAGTAAGTTAAAGATGGTAGAGCAGGCCAGGCGCGGTGGCTCAAGCCTGTAATCCCAGCACTTTGGGAGGCCGAGACGTGTGGATCACGAGGTCAGGAGATCGAGACCATCCTGGTCTACACGGTGAAACCCCGTCTCTACTAAAAATACAAAAAACTAGCCGGGCGAGATGGCGGGCGCCTGTAGTCCCAGCTACTTGGGAGGCTGAGGCAGGAGAATGGTGTGAACCCGGGAGGCGGAGCTTGTAGTGAGCTGAGATCACGCCACTGCACTCCAGCCTGGGCGACAGAGCGAGACTCCGTCTCAAAAAAAAAATAAGAAAAGAAAAAGATGGTAGAGCAGACGGACAGAACTCAGAACCTTGACAACTGCATTAATCACTGTATCAAGTCTATAACTGCCTTGCTCCTCCTGGCCTTCTCATCTTAAAAATTATCCCACTTTTAATGTGGTGTTCTGGTACTTTCAAAAGAAAGAATCCTAAATCTATAAGTATATTTTGTGTGCTTGGAGAATAAGGCCCACATCTTCTATGTCTGCACTTCTATAGTATGCACAGGGGTGTAATTGTTCGAATCCAATTATTTTATGAGTAATTACTTTGGATAAAATTTATCACCCTTAAACTTTGAAAAGATTCCTGAGTGTACAAAAGCAACTGAGGAGGCCAGCTTCTATGAAAGTAACTTTGATGGACAGGTACCATAAGTCTTTACTTTTCAGATTTCTTATCTCATTCAATACTTGGCTGGGCGCAGTGGCTCACGCCTGTAACCCCTGCACGTTGGGAGGCGGAGTTGGGTGGATCACCTGAGGTCAGGAGTTCGAGACCACCCTGGCCACCATGATGAAACCCCATCTCTACTAAAAATGCAAACAATTAGCTGGGTGTGATGGCAGGCGCCTGTAATCCCAACTACTCAGGAGGCTGAGGCAGGAGAATTGCTTGAACCCAGGAGGCAGAGGTTGCAGTGAGACGAGACTGCGCCACTGCACTCCAGCCTGGGCAACAAGAGCAAAACTCTATCTCAATCAATCAATCAATCAATAAAATACTACAACAACCCAGTAAGGTTACACACTCCAAATTCATATGAATGAAGTCTAAGTGGCAGGGTAGAGATTTTAATTCAGGCTCTTATAGATATACTTTTTCACTTTTTCCTTGTCTTTCTAAGTCTTTTGTTGCAACTAACAGTGATAAGATTTAAAGATTTCACTTATCATTCTTTGAATGTTCACTTGATCACATCTCAGATTCCATACAAATGCCACATTACTTGCAGCTGCAAATTCACACCCTCACACAGAGATAATCTGAATATTTACTTAAAAAAAAAAAAAACAGGCCGGGCGCGATGGCTCAAGCCTGTAATCCCAGCACTTTGGGAGGCCGAGACGGGTGGATCACGAGGGCAGGAGATCGAGACCATCCTGGCTAACATGGTGAAACCCCGTTTCTACTAAAAATACAAAAAACTAGCCGGGCGAGGTGGCGGGCGCCTGTAGTCCCAGCTACTTGGGAGGCTGAGGCAGGAGGATGGCGTAGACCCGGGAGGCGGAGCTTGCAGTGAGCTGAGATCCGGCCACTGCACTCCAGCCCGGGCGACAGAGCAAGACTCTGTCTCAAAAAAAAAAAAAAAAAAACAAACCCTGTCCTCTCCTTGAGGTAGTTTTGTTTGTTTGTGTTTGTATTTTTTCCCTTCTCTTTTTCTAATACAATCAGCTTCCCTAAAAGGGCATGTTTCTGAAATGAGAGAAAAAAATCCTCTAAGCAGTGATTCTCAGTGTGGTCTCCAGACCAGCAGAATCACCTGACAACTTGCTAGAAATGCAAATTCTTCGGCTCCACCCCTGATCTACCAAATAAAAATCTGGTGTAGCACCCAGAAATGTGTTTTTCACAAGCTCTCCAGGTAATTCAGATATAAATTAAAGTTTCAGAACCACTGGTCCAAAGCATTTGCTTCTGTATATAGTATTTAAAACACTGCATTAAAACTAGAATGGTGGAATCATATCATTCCTATGAAAATAGTCAGGCAGTGGGTCTCCAACTTCCAATGACTTCTCCAGGCACTGAAGAAACAAACAGTTTCTCTACAACTAAGTTGAAATAAGAGATAAACATCTTCTCTATTACACATATTTGACTCAGATACAAAAACAGACTTAATATTCTAAAATGGTAAGTCTACAATTAAAAGAAGTATGAAGTAATTTCTGCAACTTAAGATTAATACAGCACCACAATTAAATCACTGCTGCTTGTGGAGAGATAACATTTATTTTAACATCAGAGCTTGGAGGGAAGAAAAAGAATCAGTGGTTTAAACTCAATTTGGAAATTAGAGATCCCCAGTAGGAAAGCTTTACAACCCAGTTTCCTATCCAGTCTGTAAAATAAACAGGGAGGACTTGGGATTCAACCTCTCCCTGGCAGATAATTTGCTGAGAGTAAACATGCACTGTATCATTTGTCAGGGCTCTAAGGAACTTCTAACCCTAGTTTAAGGAAGAATCATGGATACCAAGAGGAAATCAGAAATACTCTAAAAAATCATTCCTTGAAAGGGAAGAAGACTTTGCTGACCTTAATTCCTATCACAGATTTCACTGAACCCAAATGCGGTTTGGTTTCATAATTTAACCTATGAAAGACAGAAATAGTTGAAGCCAAAGAGAGAATAGCAATGGGGGACCTGCAACAAAGTCTAATTGTGATTAATTAAAAATTAGTGTCTTCTAAAGACTACCAGAAGATGAAGAACAATAAATTTACAAATATCAGAAATAAGGGAGCAGGCCGAACGTGGAGGCTCACACCTGTTATCTCAGCACTTTGGGAGGCTGAGGTGGGCAGATCACCTGAGGTCAGGAGTTCCAGACCAGCCTGGTCAACATGGTGAAACCCTGTTTCCACTAAAAATACAAAAATTAGCCAGGCATGGTGGCGGGCACCTTGTAGTCTCAGCTACTCAGGAGGCTGAGGCAGGAGAATCACTTGAACCCAGGAGGCGGAGGCTTCAGTGAGCCTAGATCGTGCCACTGTATTCCAGCCTGGGTGGCAGAGTGAAACTCCATCTCAAAAAAAAAGAAAGAAAGAAAATAAAAGAAATAAGGGAGCAAAGGAGACTATGCTGGAAGAATTTGAAACCAGTTTAGAAAAATCTATTAATTGGAAACAAGCAGTACAAAGATCATTTAGAAATTTATATGTAGATACTGAATTATGTTTTCTCACAGAAACATTCCTAAACAATGCTTAGATTCCTAAACTAGCAACTGATACCAAAACTACCAAGAGCAAAGTGAGGTTATCTCCAGTGAGATGCAAAAGCAGTCATTCATATGTACAGGTTATTCGGTTTACATAGAGGGCTACTACTTGTATTTGATCAACACCTTTATAGTGTAAAATGCACACTAAGTTAGGTACTATGACAGATTCTGAGAAGTAATCATCCACAAAAAAGAACAAGTTAATAAACAAGTTTATAAAGACAGGGAAAAGCCAAGGAGCCAGTGGTAGATGTTCACTCCTGTCAGAAAACCCACGAAAAGAACAATGAGAAAAAAAATGGCAACAGCATCTCAGAACTTCTAGACCTAGAATATCAGGACACAAAAAAAGAAGCTCTTAGAGTTATGTGTCTAGCTGCCAATTAAATGGCCAAGGAGAATTGAAATGTAATTCATAGAGAGGCTGGTTTGTCTCTCCTTAGGCAAACCAAATATTATATTATTTTCCATTTTGGGTTAGGCTTCTGCTATTAACAAGTTAGCTGCCTATTTCTCTCCTGTTCTGTGTAGGAGTTTTATTTATTTTATTTTTATTTTTAGAGACAGGGTCTTGCTCTGTTGCCCAGGCTGGAGCGCAGTGGTGCCATATTGGCTCACTGCAAACTCCATCACCAGGGCTCACACAATCCTTCCACCTCAGTCTCCTGAGTAGCTGAAACTACAGGCCACGTGTCACCATGCCCAGTTAATTTTTTGATTTTTTTTTTTTTTTTTTTTTTGGTAGAAATGGGGTCTCCCTGTTGCCCAGGCTGATTTCAAACTCCTCGACTCAAATGATCTTCCTGCCCGGTCCCAGAATGCTGGGATTACAGGCATGAGCCAACAGATCCAGCCCTGTGTAGGAGTTTTTAAAAGATCAGTCCTGTCAACTTCATGAGGTAACAGCAGGCTGGCAAAACAAGGAGATACTGCAAGGTTAACTCTGTGTGTGCTGAAAGCACTAATTCTTTTGACCTCCATTCACTTGTAAATCACCTTACATATTATTTTTACAGTTATTCTATTATTTATTTCCCTCCTCAGACCAATATATGAGAGCTATCTGTGATTTAAATACAACCATCAACTTCCCCCAGCCCCTGCCACACAAACACTTAACAAAAAAAATCTGTGTAGCTTGATTTGGGACCTGGGCTATGAAAGTAAATTAGGTTTTAGAGATGCTAAGGTGTGTATCATGTAATATGATCACTGCATGTGTGCAAAGAGGTGGAGTTCTGTTATTTCCTTACAGAATGAAGGTTTGAAGAGCAAAAGGCAGCTATTTTAGAGAAACTAAGGAACTTCAGAAAGGCATTTGAAGAAAAGAAAACACTGAGTAAGAAAGGAGAGAAAAGCATCCCTTGAACATTTGTCTGGGGATGTATGCCAGGAAAGAAAGACAAGTTCAGAAAGATCACTGTTACTTAGGCTACCAAGGTAGGTGTCAGATGATTGTGAAGAGAGCCTATTTCCTCGCAAGAGCTCTATTCCTTCTTTAATAAATAAGAGCTGAAAGATTTAGCTCTAGTATTAGAAGAGGAACTTAGATTGATATCAAGGAAGGCTAGAGATACCTAAAATTAAGATCTACCAGGCTGAACTGGGGGTAAAGTGAGTGATGGTCTTGTATTTGTAACTAATTTCCTATATAGCATTCTGACCACAAGATGTCCTCACACTGTAGCAAGGTCATTTTTGTATTCTAATTGATTAAGTGCACCATGATGAGAGAAGCTGCCTAGAAGGAACTAAGTGAAAGCTTGTACACCTCAGGTATTTCAGAGATTCATTCCCTATTCTTTGGAGAAACAGTTATACCAATGATTAAAACTATCTGAGAAGAATATCACCAGAATAACTCTCTAGGGCTCTTCCCTGATCTAAACCCTTGACGTGTACTAAAAACTCAGTCAATTTTGGGTACAGCAGAGGTAGTACCTACCCCTCAAGATCCTTGAATCCATAAAATTGTTAAAGATGAGAGAAGCCCAATTTTGTCCTAGTCTGCCTTTCTTCTCGGTCACTCACATTTCAGCAGCCAACACTATAGTGAGGTTGCCAAGCGCCTTGGGGGAACCCTAATGGAGGCAGAAGACAAGGTACTCACATAAAATTTAGTTCCCAGCTGGGTGCGGTGGCTCATGCTGTAATTCTAGCACTTTGGGAGGCCGAGGAGGGCAGATTGCCTGAACTCAGGAGTTTGAGAGGAGCCTGGGCAACAAGGTGAAACCCCATCTCTACTAAAATACAAAAAATTAGCTGAGTGTGGCAGTATGCGCCTGTAGTCCAAACTACTTGGGAGGCTGAGGCAGGAGAATTGCTTGAACCTGGGAGGCAGAGGTTGCAGAGTGCCAAGATCGCGCCACTGTGCCTGGGCGACAGAGCAAGACTCCATCTCAAAAAAAAAATTTTCAGTTCCCACCAGAGAATTCTTGGAAGAAGCTGTGTCACATATTGGTCATGGGCCTGCAGAATCCTCCCCGTTCCCCTGGATGGGGAGAAAAACAGGCAGATTTTTTAGTCCCTCTCATCCAGCATCATGGAAAATAACCTAGAAAAGTGGGACTTTATGGAATGCTAATAGAGGTAGCTCAGAGCTGATTACAGGTTGAGCAATGTCAGGAAATAAGTAAAGGGATAAGAGTAGAAATGTTTCAAAAAATTCTAGCCACAAAATAGCAATGCCCCAGAGCCAGAGAACAGAGGAGTGAGAGTGTTTAAAGAGAGACGTTTCTCAAAGAAATGAACATTTCTCTAAACTAGTTTCCATCTTAGGAAAAGGATTTTGGAGATGAATTCATAAATTGCTTCAAGGAACAGATTCCAGAGAGATGGTCAATACAAGGGGTGTTACCTACTAAACCATAATTGGGAGGTGTCATGAGAACCACTGGGGTGAGAAATTCCCAAAAGCTAAAGGGGGATCTTGGTAATCTAGGGGCTTCAGTGATCAAGGAATGCCTCCTACTATTAAGAGTGTTGGTTGCCCGAAATCCAAACCAACCATACCTTAAAGAGCAGCTTGCTGGTAAGTCAAAGCTCAAGTTTGAAGTAGGGCTTCAGAGATAGCCACAAGGCTGTCCCCTTGTAGTGTCCCTTGCCTGGGATGCTTTGTGTCTTTATGGAGGCCAAAGAGAAACACCTTGGGTCCTTAAGCTTTAGGCCAAAGGGAAGATTCAGGACACTAATTTAGCCCTAAGTAACAAAAGCAAGAGACGAGAGACCCAAAATAGGAGAGCATCAAGGAAGAGATGAAAGATCAGGGAACTGCCAAGTCACAGGAAAGAATTACCCTACCCAGGGCAAGAGATTAACAGAGATCCTTGTGAATAAGACCCCCTGATTATTGCCAAAGAAAAGAGTTCCTCTGAAAAGAAAATTGCAGGAAAGAATAAGCTGCTTTTGACAACGTTTTTTTCTCAGAAACAAGACGAAGTGCAGAAAGGTCGCCTGCAGAAATCAAAGTCTGTGTCGATCTCTGCACAGAGTGCAGGCCCAGTTGAAACCAGAACTCTCTTCACAGGCAGTAGGAACAGATACTAAAGCATAGGTGTTTATGACAGTCATTGGCCTGATCCTAGAAAAAAACCTGGAGCTTAGGCATGGACTTCTTGCATGGGATACTGGTCAGTACTATTTTTTTTTCAGGTTTGGTTTTAGGATAGGACCTTGGGCCCCATCCTAGCTTTATGTCTATTAAAAATAAAACTATTCCTTTCAGGCCTGCAATTCTAGGAATTGATCATAATTATGTTAAATGACATTTTCCCAATGTTACTCATTGCAGCATTTATTATAATAACGATATCCTGGAGACTGGTTAAATACATTATGGTATATCTCTATAATGGAATACTATCTGAAATTAATAAAAACAAGGAAGTTTTAGATGTACTAATATGGAAATATTTCTAAGGCAGAGCAGGTTAAAAAAAGGCAAAATATGCAATACTGTATACAGTATGTCATCATTAGTGTAAAAAAGAAGAATGTGTATGTGTGTGCTTGCATGTCTATGCATAGTGCTTCTACAAAGAGAAAAAGAAAACTATTAATATTGTTTGTGAAGAGAAGAACTGGATGGCCAGGGTATGAAAGCAGAGGATGACTTCACTATATACCCTTTATGAGGTTTTGACTTTTGAACTTTGTAAATGTATTACCTAGTTTAAAAAATTAAACAAAAAATAAATCTTAAAATCAAATAATAACAAAAGGACTTCTTTAGCCTTTTAGCAGTAAGCAAGTCCCAGAAAAAACCAGATTTGATTAAACTCTGACATGTGAGTGAGGATACTGACAAATGTGTCACACAGGCATCTACTACTGGGGTCTATGTGAACTTGTTTGGAGATCTTGAATACTCATAAATCTAAAATCTGTACATGAAATCATTCAGATACTGATTTAGCAAATTTCTACTGAACTGCCATGACTTCATTGTCTATTTGATAAAAATAAGAGTTTTCTCTTAGAGTTTTTCTCTTCATAATCTGTAACTTCTACCTCAATACAAAACAAACAGGCTTTCTTTGAGATGGATATGATACAATTGAAGTCTGCACACCCCAAAGGTCAGAATGGAATCTTTCATGAGTAAACTCTAATTGTAGACAAAGACTCTTCTATATCTGACAACATCATACAGGGCCAACTGAAGCAGTACTAAGACTTTCTGAAGTTGTTATATTCCCTTAAGCATTTCTAAAACTTTTCACATGAGAAAGGAAGGAAGGAAAATATGGTATTTTTGGAATGAAACTCTGGCTAACAGGGTTATGGGGCATCTGAGAAGTCACGGGATAGGTCTAACTTTCTCAGAGGGGAGGCTGCAATTGTTTTTTTTTTTTTTTTTTTTTTCCTTTATTTCCAACATCTGCTCTTAAAATTAGTTCTGCACAAATGTTTGCAGATGCAGAGCAGCTGGCAGTCTTGCCTGCATTTTGCCCATTGGTGGATTGTAAGGAAGTCACTGAAGTAGGGCTATTGAATTTTCCATTTGTGTTCCAGTGTTTTCAGAGAACTGGCACATTTATGTTCTGGAACATTGGACTTAGAATGTTAACATCCTACTGAATACTGGTTAGAGCTTGAGATATTCATAGCAGAATTGAAAGTTTACATCTAATCTCTCAAGGCAACAAGATTTGAAAATATACTCTCTTGCAGCCATTTGTAGGCATTTCCTTTTCATGTCAGTGTGGAATAAAGATACACTGTTCTATTTATATTAGTGCTTTCTGATTCATTTGATTTTTAAAATAAATAAGAAAAATAAACATGCCCTACTTAATTAATCAAAAATGCAAAATAAAACAAGCTCCACTTTCATCTTTCAGACTGGCAAAGATAAGAGACTATAAATGTTTCCAAACCTGGGAAAAGTGAAAGAAGAACTCTCACATACTAATGTCTGGGAATGTAAAATGGTAAAATTTTTCTGAAAGTAATATGACATTGTGTCAAAAATCTTAAAGATGTTCATTACCTATTAGTTGATTATAGAAGTTAAAGAAATAGAGAGGTGTATAAATACACAAAAAATATTCCCAATTTTTTTCTTATATTACATATATCAGCTCAAATGTTCAACAATAGGTGAATAATTACATTGTAGCATACTGAAATGAGTTACTGTCCTTAGCACAACATAGGGAACTCTTATTTCAGCCAAATCCTTTAACAAGCCTGATTGATTTTGTAAATGGAAAAACACTGATGGAAAGCAGTGGTCTATTAGATATTATGATTGCTCTTTGTTTTTCAAAGTTATTAAAGGGTTAAATTATTTCTTTTGTATTATGCACGTTTGTTTTTAAACTAACTTCAGTTCTAATTCTTGAAAATGGAGAGTTTACAGCTTTCAATTTGTTTTAGAATCTTATGGAATTGGTGACTATTATTATTATTACCCAGTGGCCATAACAGCACAGTATAACATCAACAGGAACTCTTGACTCCCATTCAAGAATCAAAATACAACAGTAATATTAAAAAGAGTGCATATCCCTATTCCTAGAGACGACATTAACAAAGAAAGAAATCTCCCTCCCAAAAGAGAATAATGATATTTACAAAAGGTTAAGTGGCTACAGGAACAATAACTAAAGAAGGCATAGAAGTCCTGGCATGGTGGCTTACACCTATAATCCCAGCATTTTCGGAGGCCGAGGTGGGAAGACAGCTTCAGGCCAGAAGTTTGAGACCAGCCTGAACAACACAGCAAGACCCCTATCTCTATAAAAATAAAAAATAAAAATTAAAGGCAGAGGAGCTAGTGGTCTCATAACAAGGTGATAATGGAGTACAGAAGAAGGAGGGTTTATAGGTGGATATTCCTGGTAGCGTAAAAAGTATTTTTGGGGCTGGAGTGGGGTGGCTCACGCCTGTAATTCCAGCAATTTGGGAGGCGAGGCAGGTGGATAGCTTGAGTCCAAGAGTTCAAGACCAGCCTGGGCAGCATGGTAAAACCCCGTCTCTACTAAAAACACAAACATTAGCTGGGCGTGGTGCTGCGCACTTTTAATCCCAGCTACTCAGGAGGCTGAGGCATGAGAATCACTTGAACCCAGGAGGCAAAGGTTGCGGTGAGCCAAGATCATGCCACTGCACTCCAGCCTGGGCATCAGAGCGAAACCTGGTCTCAAAAAAAAAAAAAAAAAAAGGTATTTTTTGGTAAGTAAGGTGAAAGTAATAGAACTCTGAAGTGCTTCATGTTAGAAAGAACAATTTTTAAAATTAACTTTGCTGAGTTTTAGAGCTACGGAGTTAACAAGGCAAGCAAGCTAACCTGCAAGCAAAACAAAATATCCATAGTTACTTATGGGTTACCTAAAAAGCCAAGAGAAATAGAATTGGGTAGGACTGGTTTTAATATGACTTTTAAAATAAAAAATCTTTCAGATGTACATCTAACTGAAAAATCTCCAAAGAGGCCAGGCGCAGTGGCTCACACCTGTAATCCCAGCCCTTTGGGAGGCTGAGGCAGGTGGATTCTGTGAGGTCAGGAGTTCGAGACCAGTCTGGCCAACATGACGAAACCCCATCTCTACTAAAAATACAAAGACTAGCTGGGTGTGGTGGCGCACGCCTATAATCCCAGCTGCTCAGGAGGCTGAGGCAGGAGAACCACTTGAACCCGGGAGGTGGAGGTTGTAATGAGCTGAGCTTGCGTCACTGCACTCCAGCTTGAGAGACAGAGCCAGACTACGTCTCAAAAAAAAAAAAAAAAAAAAAAAAAAACTCCAAAAAAATACATGGAACAAACATATGGAGAAAAGATATATAAAAAACAAAGCCACAAATCCAGAAGAAAGGTTGAGCTGTAGCATCATCACCTACCAAGGCAAACATCAATCAACTTTTACTATTGGTATAGGACATACGACCTGAATAGAGGAAATTTAAATTAATTGGAAATCCCCATCCAAGGGAAAGTTTCCTTCCATTTTCCATTCCGTTTTTAGAAGAGGTTATAGACAAGAACAGAAATTGCTATCAGTGACTGACTGACTTATTTAAACAAGCTTCTAGGGAAAGTTCTTGGCAAATGAGATATTTGGTCGAGCTTCCTCCCTTTCTACATTTGTTTTCCCTTAAGAGGGAAGTGTTCAAAATAATATTTGGTTTCCAGAAAAGTTTATTAATAGGCTAAAGAAAGATATTTTATTAAAAGGGGTTTTCAGGCTGGGTGCAGCGGCTCATGCCTGTAAACCCAGCACTTCGGGAGGCTAAGGCAGGTGGATCGGACGGGCTCAGGAGTTTGAGACTAGCCTGGGCAACATGGCAAAACTCCATCTCTACAGAAAATACAAAAATTAACTGAGCATGGTGGTGCGTGCCTGTAGTCCCAGCTACTCAGGAGGCCAAAGTGGGAGGATCGCTTGAGCCTGGGAGGTGGAGGTGGCAGTTAGCCAAGATTGTGCCACTGCACTCCAGCCTGGGTGACAGAGCAAGACTCTGTCTCAAAAAAATGGGGAGGGGGTGGGTGGGTTTCAGATTAACACGTTTAACTTACAAAATGAATTTGGTTTTATAAATAAATATTTTTATATGGTTGGGCTTTGTGTCCCCACCCAAATCTCATCTTGAATTGTACTCCCTATAACCCCCATAAGGGAGAGAACAGGTGGACTTAATTGAATCATGGGGGCAGTTACCTCCATGCTGTTCTCATGATAGTGAGTTAGTTCTCATGAGATCTGATGGTTTTATAAGGGGCTCTTCCCCATTTTGCTTGGCACTTCTCCTTCCTGTCACCTTGTAAAGAAGATGCCTTGCTCCCCTTTGCCTTCCACCATGATTGTAAGTTTCCTGAAGCCTCCCCAGCCATGCTGAATTGCGAGTTGATTAAACCTCTTTATAAATTACCTAGTCTTGGGTATGACCTTATAGCAGCATGAGAACAGACTAATACTTTAATTATTTACAAATAAATAATTAAATTGCCTTTATGAGCTGTGAACAGAACATGGAGATGCAGAATTCTCTGATTGTCGATAACATCTAACTCAGTCAGAAAATTAAATTAATTATAATGCTGCAGATTTTCAAAAGATTGGGCTGGTCCTGAGCCCTCTTTTCTCTCTCTATAACTTTCCCCCAAGTGATCCCATTAGTCCCAGGACTTTAAATATCAACTATTTGCTGGTGACTCCCAAATGTATAGATGGTCCTCAACTTATGAGGCTAAGTTCCAATACAGTCAAAAAAATCATAAAGTCATAAAATCATTAAGTCAAACCATGGTAAGTTGGAGACTGTCTGTATATCACTCTCTCTAAACTCTGAACTCATATATTCAACTATGTGTCATCTCCACTGAGAGTCTCATAGGCATCTGAAACTTATCATGTCAGAACTATACTCCCCATTTCAACTTCCATTGTCTCCCCATAAGCTTGCCCAGGACTAGTATTTCTTATCTCAGAAAGCAATGCAAACACACACCTCAGTTGCTCTAATCAGAAATCTAAAGTGACCCTTGACCCTGTGCCTCAAGCCTCCTGTCTAGCTTATCAGTAAGCCCTGCAGGTTCTATATCCAAAATATATCTTAACTTTATATAACTCTTGTCATCTCCGAATATCACCTGTTATCTGCAATTGCCTCCCTACTGGCCTCCTCCTTCTTTCCACCCTTATCTCCTATAGTCTCTTCTCCACACAGCATCCAAAAATATCTTTTGAAAGCACAAACATGGTCACTCCCATGTTGAAAACCTTTCAGTTGTATTTCCATAGTTCTTGGGGAAAAAAAATCAAAACTTCTTACTACAGTTTATAAAGCCACGCATGATGTCATCCTTGCCTACTTCTCCATAGTTTCCTCATTCAGCCCCACTACATTATGATCCAGCCACATTGCCCTCCCTTCAACCTCCTCAAACATGCCAAACTCTCCCACCTTGGGGCTTTGAATATGCCTTTTGTTTAAACAGCTCTTTTCCTTTTACCCTATGGCTGGCTCCTACTTATTCTTCAAACCTCACTCGGTATAACTCCATCATGAAGGCCTTGCCTAACATCCAATCTATGTATTGCTCCCTAGTTATTTCAGTCATAGAATTATCATAATTTGTAATTACAAATTTGTACACATGCTTATAATGAAAACTATAAATCACTGATGAAAAAAATTGAAGAGGACACCAAAAAAAAAAAAAAAAAAAAAAAAAAAAAGGAAAGATATTCCATGTTCATGGATTGGAGGAATCAATACTGTGAAAATGTTCATAGTACATACACAAAGCAATCTACAGATTCAATGCAATTTCTATCAAAATACCAATGATATTCACAGAAATAGGAAAAACAACCCTAAAATTTATGTGGAACCATAAAGACCCAGAATAGCCAAAGCAATCCTAAGAAGAAAAAAAAAAAGGAGGAATCATATTATCTGACCTCAAATTACACTACAAAGGAATAGTAACCGAAACAGCATGCTACTGCCGTGAAAACAGACACCTAGACCAATGGAACAGAATAGAGAATCCAGAAAGAAATCCATACATCTATAGTGAACTCATTTTTGGGAAAGGTGTCAAGGACAAAATTGGATTATTAGATGTTTTCTCCTATAGAGTTGTTTGGAGCTCCTTATGTGTTGTGGTTATTAATCCCTCATCAAATGGGTAGTTTGCATATATTTTCTTCCATTTTGTGGGTTGTCTCTTCTCTTTGTTGATTGTTTTCTTTGCTGTGCAAAAGCTTTTTACCTTGATGTGATCCCATTTGTCCATTTTTGCTTAGGTTGCTTGTGAGTTAAACCTCAAGAACATACATTGGGGAAAAGACAGTCTTTTCAAAAAGTGTGCTGAAAAACTGAATATTCATAGGCAGAAGAATAAAACTAGACCTCTATCTCTCACCACATAAAAAAAATCAAAAATAGATGGATTAAAGAATTGAATCTAAGACCTCAAACTATGAAACCACTACAAGAAAACATTGGGGGAACTCTTCAGGACATTGGACTGGGCAAAGATTTCTTGAATAATACCCCACAAGTACAGGCAACCCAAGTAAAAATGGACAAATGGGATCACATCAAGGTAAAAAACTTTTGCGCAGCAAAGAAAACAATCAACAAAGTGACGGGACAAGCCACAAAATGGAAGAAAATACATGCAAACTACCCATCTGATGAGGGATTAATAACTAGAACACATAAGGAGCTCCAAACAACTCTATAGGAAAAAAAGTCTAATAATCCAATTAAAAAATGGGCAAAAGACTTGATAGACATTTCTCAAAAGAAGACATACAAATGGCAAACAGGCACGTGAAAAGGTACTCAACGTCACTGATCATCAGAGAAATGCAAATCAAAACTACAATGAGATATCATCTCAGCCCAGATAAAATGGCTTTTATCCAAAAGACAGACAATAATGAATGCTGGTAAGGATGTGGAAAAAAGGGAACCCTTGTAAACTGCTGATGGGAATGTAAATTAATACAACCACTATGGAGAATAGTTTGGAGGTTGCTCAAAAAACTAAAAATAGAGCTACCATATGATCCAGCAATCCCACTGCTCAGTAGATACCCAAAAGAAAAGAAATCAGTATATCAAAGAGGTATCTGTACTCCTATGTTTATTGCAGCACTGTCTACAATAGCCAAGATCTGGAAGCAACCTAAGTGTCTATCAACAGATGAATGGATAAAGAAAATGTGGCCCTTATATACAATGGAGTACTATTCAGTCATTTAAAAAATGAGATCCTATCATTTGCAACAACATGGATGAAACCGGAGGTCATTACTTTAAGCAAAATAAGCCAGGCACAGAAAGACAAACATCTTGTATTCTCATTTATTTACGGATCTAAAAATCAAAACAATTGAAATCATGGAGATAGGGAAGGATGGTTAACAGAGGCTGGGAAGAGTAGCAGAGAGGTGAAGGGGAGGTAGGGATGGTTAATGGGTACAAAAAAAAAAACTAAACAAAAACAGAATGAATAAGACCTAGTATTTGGCTGAGCAGGGTGGTTCACACCTGCAATCCCAGCACTTTGGGAATTAGGCAGACTGCTTGAGCCCAGGAGTTTAAGACTAGCCTGGGCAACATATTGAGACCCTATCTTTACAAAACATTAAAAAATTAGCCACGCATGGTGGCTTATGCCTGTAGTCCCAGCTACTTGGGAGGCTGAGGTGGGAGGATTGCCTGAGTCCAGGAGGTCAAGGCTGCAGTGAGCCAAGATCACGCCACTGCACTCCAGCCTAGGTGACAGAGCAAGACCTTGTCTGGAAGAGAGCACAACAGGGTGACTACAGTCAGTAATAATTGTACATTTTAAAAGAACAAAGAGGCTGGGTGCGGTGGCTCATGCCTGTAATTCCAGCACTTTGGGAGGCCAAGGAGGGTGGATCACCTGAGTTCAGGAGTGCGAGACCAGCCTGACCAACATGGAGAAACCCCGTGTCTACTAAAAATACAAAATTATCTGCGCATGGTGGCACATGCCTGTAATCCCAGCTACTCAGGAGGCTGAGGCAGGAGAATGGCTTGAACCCGGGAGGTGGAGGTTGCAGTGAACCGAAATCGCACCATTGCACTCCTGCCTGGGTAACAAGAGCGAAACTCCGTCTACTGCTACAGATAAAGCAAGCTTCGTGAGAAAATTATGCCTGGTTTATCCATCAATGCATACTTACTACCTAGCACAGTGTGTGACATATAGTTGATGCTCAAAATATATGTTTAGAATAAATAAATCAATGGATGAAGATTTTAAAAAAACAATTGGAGAAATAGATGGAAACAAAGATCAAATAAGTATAGACTACAAATCTCCCTTATTACCTTATTCAGCACTCATATTTCTTCTAGATTTCCACTATAGTAGATATTCCATATTAAATAATGAGTTACTAGTCATAGTATTACCATAAGGCATATGCAACAAAAAGAAAATCCAGCTGTATCTCACTAAATATACTATGCTACGATTGTAATAAGCAAATTAATGGTATAATATGAAACTCAAGATCTCAATTGTTTAATTTTTTGAGCTATATAAAAAATGGATAGGCAGAGAAACAAGCTCAAAGCAGTCAGTGAATAACAGAAAAGTCTGGTTCAAGATTGATTGATATTCTGAAGTCAATCACAGGAAAACTTAACAAATACAGCATTGTGTTATTTGTCACAATTATACAAACTGCAAAAATTGGTGGCTAAATTACATGACTTCCCCCCACATCTCTTGTCTGTACATTTTATTTTTTAAAATGTGTCCAGAAGTATATGGTTTTAAAATTCCATGGTAAAAAGTCCAAGAGCTGAAATATCATGACCATATTTTCCAAACAAAAAAATCAGAAAGTTGACCTATATTTAAACTAAGAATACTGAAAATCCATAATATAGTTTAAGTATTATCATTTCCATATTACGGATATACACGGACTCAGCCATGTTATCTATCCAAGATAAGTGGTAAGTATAAAAGGCAGAATCAGTATTTAAACAGGTTTTTCTTATTCAGAGGCTCATGCTGTTTCCACTTCTCTACAGTGCTTTCTGCTGTTTTTTTTTTTTTTTAATAAACTTTATTTTTTAGAGCAGTTTTAGGTTCACAGCAAAATTGAACAGAAGGTGGACAGATTTCCTATATAGCCCCTGCCTCCACACATGCATATAGCCTCACCCATTATCAACATCTCCTACTAAAGTGGTACATTTGTTACAATTGATGTGCTGCTCATTTTCTCATTCATTCCAATATGAACTGAATGCCTACTAGGTGTTATTGTGAACAAATGGATATTAGAAAGAAAATACAACTCTTCCCTAAAGTTAATAAATACTCCTCAAATCAAACAAAACCTAATCTGAGAGAGAACAGACCACCTGAAACAAAGAAGATCAACTGTCTTTTTCTTTGCGAAGTCTGCTCTAACAGCATGTGACATCCATTTGAGGCTTCCAGTTGGTCAGAAAATCATCAAAACAAGATGCAATGTTTCCAAATCCCAGTCAAAGCTCATGAAAATTAAGCTGGGGAAAGCACTGCCACAAATTTAATGTTGGGCATACTAAATTTTGACAACTAAAGATGTAAGAGACTAGAATGTTAAAAAGATAAAAGATGTTTTCAAAAATTTGTTATAAAATATTTTGCTCATGAGAATCAAAAATAAGAGCAGACCAATTGCAAAGACAACTCCATATACTACATACACATGCTACTAGGATGAAGAGCCTTCTAGTCATTCATTCGATTATCCATCCATCCATCCATCCATCCATCCATCCATCCATCCATCCATTATCCATCTAGCTAGCTGGCCATGAAACATCATTGAGTGCCTACTACATGTTGGGCACTCTGCTGAACAGTATACAGGATAGAGTGCAGTGACACAATCACAGCTCACTGCAGGCTCGACCCTCCAGGCTCAAGTGATTCACCTCAGTCTGCCGTGTAGCTAGGACTATAGGCACGCACCACCACGCCCAGCTAATTTTTCTACTTTTTGTAGAGACGAAATACGTTGCCGATGCTGGTCTCAAGCTATGTTGCCTAGGCTGGTCTCGAACTCCTGCACTCCAGCAATCCAACTGCCTCGGCCTCCCAAAGTGCTGGGATTACAGGCATGAGCCAACACACCGGGCCCATTTTTTCTTTAAACCAGAGGTTGAAAACTGGAAGCTTACAGGAAGAATACTCCCTGTAGAACTGTTCTGTATAACTTTCATGGTATGTATTTTTAATCTGATTTTTAGACAAGAGATACACAGAGACTCCAACAATTCCCTAAGTCTTACATAGGCCCAATTCATATATTCATGCTCCCCGCCTGGCTTTGGCAAGCAAATGAGTTCTGACTCTTGCTTTACACTGTGCTGCCTTCTCCAATAGTACAGGCTGAATTACTTAAGAAACTTACTTCCCTTCCATCCCAATTCTCAAAGGCAAAGGTTTTTTCTTCTCCCTAAGAACACTACCTCATATTTGAGTAATACTTTCATAAAAATAACATTTTTTGTGTAGGACACTTTATAAAGATACAAAGATAAATGAATTTGCTCATGGTTACAAAGCCAATTAGGGCTAGACCTGGGGATTCCTGGCTCAGTTCTGGGGTCTTTTTATTAATATTAAACCTTGAGCCCAAAGGACCAAACAGCATATCCCACAACAATTCATTTATGGCTCAATTCTTTCTTTTCAGAAAAATATTTATATCAAACTAAAATGAACATACTGAATTCTGAATAACATCTTTCATAGGTATAAGGAAATCTAAAAGATACAGAGTAGTATCTGTGTGCCCATTATATATTCTAAATTGTGATTAATGCCTTCAAATACAAACATGTTAACCAATTATCACAAATGAAATGTAAGAATAACAAAGTGCCTAAAGACTTTTTAAAGAACTAAAGATTAGAAACTAGAATTTGATACACTGCCAGCATCTATACATGTGAAGTACTGAAGATTTCCCAAACCTCAGTTATAGTAGCTATAAAATAAGTTTGTTATCAGTTGGCCACCAAAGAATAGTAGGATAGCTTTTCAGTGAAAAGGAGAAATAAAAATCCTTATATTAAATGCAGTTAGGGAATCGTGAACAATCTGTAGTGCCTATTTTCCTTCCTTCCTTCTTTCCTCCCTCCCTCCCTCCCTCTCTTCCTTTTTCTTTCTTTCTTTCTCTTTCTTTCTCTCTCTCTCTTTCCTTTTCTTTTCTTTCTTTCTCTCTCTCTCTCTCTCTTTCTTTTTCCCAAGACAGAGTCTTGCTCTGTTACCCAGGCTGGAGTGCAGTGGCACAATCTTGGCTCACTGCAACCTCTGCCTCCCAGGTTCAAGCAATTCTCCTGCCTCAGCCTCCCGAGTAGCTAGGATTATAGACACCTGCCACCGCACCCACGTAATTTTTGTATTTTTAGTAGAGATGGGGTTTCACTATGTTGGTCAGGCTGGTCTCGAACTCCTGACCTTGTGATCTGCCCGCCTTAGCCTCCCAAAGTGCTGGGATTACAGGTGTGAGCCACTGCACCCGGCCCACCACCACGCCTGGCCCTACTTTATTAATAAAATGAAATAATTATGAAAAGTACACTTGGGAGATGAAATCAGAACTTGAAATTTTCCCCAAAACTTTAAAATGAACTCAAACTTTACAAGCTTCAATGAGAAAAACAAACAAACATCTCCAAACATTCAATTGAGGAAAAAACTGCATTATTTGCTTCTTAAGATGTACAGGAAGTCATTTGGTTACAGAACTCAATGGCTGAAAGCTTCAGGGAGATACAAAGATTGATACATAGCTGTCCTATTATACAATGCCAGTCTTAACTTCTTCTAAAATGAGAATGTAATTTTTAATATTTGGAAAATGATGTCTGGAGCATACTCACTGCTATTACTGATAGAAGTGTAAACTAATACAACTTTTCTAGAAAGCAATTTGGCACACTTATCAAAAACCTTTCAAAAGTTCACAGCTTTTTCTCTAGTAAATCCCTTTTGATGTGCACATTTCTTTCACCCACTATCATCACCATCAAAAGAATCCAACAAATTTGAAATCATCAAGGATTTATAACTGGCCTTAAGATAGTAGCCTGGACTTTTCCCTGCACCTCACTATATACGCCAGGTAGCATTCTAATTCTCACATGGAGCTTCACAATACATGCTTTTAAATAAAGATGCTGGCCAGGCGCAGTGGCTCACTCTTATAATCCCAGCACTCTGGGAGGCTGAGGCAGGTGGATCACAAGGTCAGGAGTTTGAGACCAGCCTGGCCAAAATGGTGAAACCTTGTCTCTACTAAAACTACAAAAATTAGCTGGGCGCAGTGGCGGGCAACTCTAATCCCAGCTACTCAGGAGACTGAGGCAGGAGGATCGCTTGAACCCGTGCACTCTAGCCTGGGCAACAGAGCAAAACTCCATCTCAAAAATAATAAATAAATAAATAAATAAATAAATAAATAAATAAATAAATAAATACAAATAAAATAAAATAAAATAAAGATGCTCCCAGCTGGAAGTCTACCAAGTTATCATCAAAGACAATTTTTTTCCTTTCAAAAATATTTTTGTAGAGACAGGGTGTCACTATGTTACTCAGGCTGGTTTTGAACTCCTGGGCTCAAGCAATCCTCTCGCCTCAGCCTCTCAAACTGCTGTTATTAAAGGCATGAACCACCATGCCCAGCCCAATTTTTTTCTTGATGGCCAAACCATATTTTTATGCCTAGAATCCTTTTGTGGTTCATAAGCATGATGACTGGGTTTTCATGCTTTTGTGTGAGATGTGTCTCCTTTAAACCTTGTTACAATATCAGCACATTAACTGCCTGATGTGAAAAGAAATAAAATAGAAAAGAAAAAAACACTCTTATACTTAGTGACAAGTTGAATGGTATGGTATGGTATATGGTAAAAGGCACCTATTAAAAACTGGTATTAATTTTTAGAGTTAGTAAGTTCAAAGAATTTAAACTCTGAATAATGAGTACATTTTATATTTTGGGCTATATCTTTGTAATTCACACATCTTCCAAATCCAATGTTAGGTGTCATTTTATTGAGTGCCCACTATGTGCTTAACAGCTGTAAAAAGAAGAAAGAATTTTAAAAGAAACAGAAGACACAATATCCTTTCTGAAGAAAGGTTTTTGCTAATCTCTATAGTAGTCAGGGCAACAGATTAGTTTTAACTAAATTACATGACATACTATAATATCCAAATATAAGTTATACTATATATAAATATAAATTTTTATCTATGCAAGACAAATTGATAAAACTGCACATTGATACACTTTATAAGTTCTCCTGGAGTAAAGAATAGGAATGTCATCCTGTATAGTAAGGTTACATTATAACAGGAAATAGATATTTAAGGCACAGAGGATGAGTTAATTCTCTTCCTCGCCAGCCTAACTTCCCCTTTTCCAGACTAACTCCTTATTTAGTGCTTTAGACCAGTCCCCTGAGACCTGTTCCTATCAATGATCTCCTGTCTCACTTTTATTTTCTATCTCTTTCTCACTGCCATTACTTTGGTTCATTTCCTTTAGCACAGAAACATTTTCAAGACTACTGCATACTTTAAAAACAAGAAAAATATTTGACCTTGCATTCCTCTATGTAGATATAATCCTTTGTCTCCTTCTATTCATGAGAACTCTTATGAAAATGAATATTGTCACTGTTTCTTTACATATATATGTGTGTATATATATGTGTGTGTGTGTATATATATGTGTATACACACACACACACACACACACACACTCTTAGAGAGAGAGAGAGACGTTCTTATTATGTTGCCCAGGCTGGTCTCAAACTCCTGGGCTCAAGCAATCCTCCCACCTTGGTTTCCAAAAGTGCTGGGATTACAGGTGTGAGCCACTACATCTGGCTTATATTCACTATTTCAGTTTGATCAATTTTCTCTTCAACCTACCTCAATCAGGCTTCTCTGTCCCACCTCTCCACTGAAACTACTCTAGCCAAAGTCACAGGTGGCTTCCACACTACCAACTCATAACACTTTTCTTTGTATTATCGAATTTCTCAGTTGCATTTGACAGAATTGGACCATTGATTTTTTTCCTAAAACTTTTGGCACACTATTTTCGACTGGTCTTCCACAAATTGCGTTCTGATTGCTCCTTTCAGTCTGTCAAATTCTCCTTTTCTACTTTTACCCCTTACATATGGGGGCTTTCAGGGTTCTGTCCTTGGCATCTGTCTCCATGGGCATTCCTTCGGTGATGTCATCTCTCTCACAGCTTCAAGAGACTACAAACATTACTTTAGGATATTTTCATCACTGGTCTTCTTGGATATCTTACTGCCTAATTGGAACATGTTTGCTAACATATTCCACAGGATTACATACCTCAGCTGGTCCACAACTGAACTCATCTTCCCACCAAGCTTTACTTCTTGTATTTTTGTTAATACCATCTGCCATCTACTCAGCCCAACCAAGCTCAAAGTCTTCAAGAGTTAACCAGTCTTCTATCTTTATTTCACCTCATAATCCATCATCAGGCCTCTACCACTTTCCTTTTTTTTTTTTTTATTTTTTATTTTTTATTATACTTTAAGTTCTAGGGTACATGTGCATAACGTGCAGGTTTGTTACATATGTATACATGTGCCATGTTGGTGTGCTGCACCCATCAACTCGTCAGCACCCATCAATTCATCATTTATATCAGGTATAACTCCCCAATGCAATCCCTACCCCCTCCGCCCTCCCCATGATAGGCCCCATTGTGTGATGTTCCCCTTCCCCAGTCCAAGTGAACTCATTGTTCAGTTCCCACCTATGAGTGAGAACATGCGGTGTTTGGTTTTCTCTTCTTGTGATAGTTTGCTAAGAATGATGGTTTCCAGCTGCATCCATGTCCCTACAAAGGACGCAAACTCATCCTTTTTTATGGCTGCATAGTATTCCATGGTGTATATGTGCCACATTTTCTTAATCCAGTCTGTCACTGATGGACATTTGGGTTGATTCCAAGTCTTTGCTATTGTGAATAGTGCCACAATAAACATACGTGTGCATGTGTCTTTGTAGTAGAATAATTTATAATCCTTTGGGTATATACCCAGTAGTGGGATGGCTGGGTCATATGGTACATCTAGTTCTAGATTCTTGAGGAATTGCCACACTGTTTTCCATAATGGTTGAACTAGTTTACAATCCCACCAACAGTGTAAAAGTGTTCCTATTTCTCCACATCCTCTCCAACACCTGTTGTTTCCTGATTTTTTAATGATTGCCATTCTAACTGGTGTGAGATGGTATCTCATTGTGGTTTTGATTTGCATTTCTCTGATGGCGAGTGATGATGAGCATTTTTTCATGTGTCTGTTGGCTGTATGAATGTCTTCTTTTGAGAAATATCTGTTCATATCCTTTCCCCACTTTTTGATGGGGTTGTTTGTTTTTTCTTGTATATTTGTTTGAGTTCTTTGTAGATTCTGGAAATTAGCCCTTTGTCAGATGAGTAGATTGCAAAAATTTTCTCCCATTCTGTAGGTTGCCTGTTCACTCTGATGGTAGTTTCTTTTGCTGTGCAGAAGCTCTTTAGTTTAATTAGATCCCATTTGTCAATTTTGGCTTTTGCTGCCGTTGCTTTTGGTGTTTTAGACATGAAGTCCTTGCCCATGCCTATGTCCTGAATGGTACTACCTAGATTTTCTTCTAGGGTTTTTATGGTATTAGGTCTAACATTTAAGTCTCTAATCCATCTTGAATTAATCTTCGTATAAGGAGTAAGGAAAGGATCCAGTTTCAGCTTTCTACTGATGGCTAGCCAATTTTCCCAGCACCATTTATTAAATAGGGAATCCTTTCCCCATTTCTTGTTTCTCTCAGGTTTGTCAAAGATCAGATGGTTGTAGATGTGTGGCATTATTTCTGAGGGCTCCGTTCTGTTCCATTGGTCTATATCTCTGTTTTGGTACCAGTACCATGCTGTTTTGGTTACTGTAGCCTTGTAGTATAGTTTGAAGTCAGGTAGCGTGATGCCTCCAGCTTTGTCCTTTTGACTTAGGATTGTCTTGGCAATGCGGGCTCTTTTTTGGTTCCATATGAACTTTAAAGCCGTTTTTTCCAATTCTGTGAAGAAACTCATTGGTAGCTTGATGGGGATGGCATTGAATCTATAAATAACCTTGGGCACTATGGCCATTTTCACAATATTGATTCTTCCTATCCATGAGCATGGTATGTTCTTCCATTTGTTTGTGTCCTCTTTTATTTCACTGAGCAGTGGTTTGTAGTTCTCCTTGAAGAGGTCCTTTACATCCCTTGTAAGTTGGATTCCTAGGTATTTTATTCTCTTTGAAGCAATTGTGAATGGAAGTTCATTCCTGATTTGGCTCTCTGCTTGTCTGTCACTGGTGTATAAGAATGCTTGTGATTTTTGCACATTAATTTTGTATCCTGAGACTTTGCTGAAGTTGCTTATCAGCTTAAGAAGATTGTGGGCTGAGACGATGGGGTTTTCTAAATATACAATCATGTCATCTGCAAACAGGGACAATTTGACTTCTTCTTTTCCTAACTGAATACCCTTGATTTCTTTCTCTTGCCTGATTGCCCTAGCCAGAACTTCCAACACTATGTTGAATAGGAGTGGTGAGAGAGGGCATCCCTGTCTTGTGCCAGTTTTCAAAGGGAATTTTTCCAGTTTTTGTCCATTCAGTATGATATTGGCTGTGGGTTTGTCATAAATAGCTCTTATTATTTTGAGGTACGTTCCATCAATACCGAATTTATTGAGCGTTTTTAGCATGAAGGGCTGTTGAATTTTGTCAAAAGCCTTTTCTGCATCTATTGAGATAATCATGTGGTTCTTGTCTTTGGTTCTGTTTATATGCTGGATTACGTTGATTGATTTGCGAATGTTGAACCAGCCTTGCATCCCAGGGATGAAGCCCACTTGATCATGGTGGATAAGCTTTTTGATGTGCTGCTGAATCCGGTTTGCCAGTATTTTATTGAGGATTTTTGCATCGATGTTCATCAGGGAGATTGGTCTAAAATTCTCTTTTTTTGTTGTGTCTCTGCCAGGCTTTGGTATCAGGATGATGTTGGCCTCATAAAATGAGTTAGGGAGGATTCCCTCTTTTTCTATTGATTGGAATAGTTTCAGAAGGAATGGTACCAGCTCCTCCTTGTACCTCTGGTAGAATTCAGCTGTGAATCCATCTGGTCCTGGGCTTTTTTTGGTGGGTAGGCTATTAATTGTTGCCTCAATTTCAGAGCCTGCTATTGGTCTATTCAGGGATTCAACTTCTTCCTGGTTTAGTCTTGGGAGAGTGTAAGTGTCCAGGAAATTATCCATTTCTTCTAGATTTTCTAGTTGATTTGCGTAGAGGTGTTTATAGTATTCTCTGATGGTAGTTTGTATTTCTGTGGGGTTGGTGGTGATATCCCCTTTATCATTTTTTATTGCGTCTATTTGATTCCTCTCTCTTTTCTTCTTTATTAGTCTTGCTAGCGGTCTGTCAATTTTGTTGATCTTTTCAAAAAACCAACTCCTGGATTCATTGATTTTTTGGAGGGTTTTTTGTGTCTCTATCTCCTTCAGTTCTGCTCTGATCTTAGTTATTTCTTGCCTTCTGCTAGCTTTTGAATGTGTTTGCTCTTGCCTCTCTAGTTCGTTTAATTGTGATGTTAGAGTGTCAATTTTAGATCTTTCCTGCTTTCTCTTGTGGGCATTTAGTGCTATAAATTTCCCTGTACACACTGCTTTAAATGTGTCCCAGAGATTCTGGTATGTTGTATCTTTGTTCTCATTGGTTTCAAAGAACATCTTTATTTCTGCTTTCATTTCGTTATGTACCCAGTAGTCATTCAGGAGCAGTTGTTCAGTTTCCATGTAGTTGAGCGGTTTTGATTGAGTTTCTTAGTCCTGAGTTCTAGTTTGATTGCACTGTGGTCTGAGAGACAGTTTGTTACAATTTCTGTTCTTGTACATTTGCTGAGGAGTGCTTTACTTCCAATTATGTGGTCAATTTTGGAATAAGTGTGATGTGGTGCTGAGAAGAATGTATATTCTGTTGACTTGCGGTGGAGAGTTCTATAGATGTCTATTAGGTCCGCTTGGTGCAGAGATGAGTTCAATTCCTGGATATCCTTGTTAACTTTCTGTGTCGTTGATCTGTCTAATGTTGACAGTGGAGTGTTGAAGTCTCCCATTATTATTGTATGGGAGTCTAAGTCTCTTTGTAAGTCTCTAAGGACTTGCTTTATGAATCTGGGTGCTCCTGTATTGGGTGCATATATATTTAGGATAGTTAGCTCTTCCTGTTGAATTGATCCCTTTACCATTATGTAGTGGCCTTCTTTGTCTCTTTTGATCTTTGATGGTTTAAAGTCTGTTTCATCAGAGACTAGGATTGCAACACCTGCTTTTTTTTGTTCTCCATTTGCTTGGTAGATCTTCCTCCATCCCTTTATTTTGAGCCTATGTATGTCTCTGCATGTGAGATGGGTCTCCTGAAGACAGCAGACTGATGGGTCTTGACTCTTTATCCAGTTTGCCAGTCCGTGTCTTTTAATTGGAGCATTTAGTCCATTTACATTTAAGGTTAATATTGTTATGTGTGAACTTGATCCTGCCATTATGATATTAACTGGTTATTTTGCTCATTAGTTGATGCAGTTTCTTCCTAGCCTCGATGGTCTTTACATTTTGGCATGTTTTTGCAATGGCTGGTACCGGTTGTTCCTTTCCATGTTTAGGGCTTCCTTCAGGGTCTCTTGTAAGGCAGGCCTGGTGGTGACAAAATCTCTAAGCATTTGCTTATCTGTAAAGAATTTTATTTCTCCTTCACTTATGAAACTTAGTTTGGCTGGATATGAAATTCTGGGTTTAAAATTCTTTTCTTTAAGAACGTTGAATATTGGCCCCCACTCTCTTCTGGCTTGTAGAGTTTCTGCCGAGAGATCTGCTGTCAGTCTGATGGGCTTCCCTTTGTGGGTAACCCGACCTTTCTCTCTGGCTGCCCTTAAGATTTTTTCCTTCATTTCAACTTTGGTGAATCTGGCAATTAAGTGTCTTGGAGTTGCTCTTCTGGAGGAGTATCTTTGTGGCGTTCTCTGTATTTCCTGAAATTGAATGTTGGCCTGCCCTGCTAGGTTGGGGAAGTTCTCCTGGATGATATCCTGAAGAGTGTTTTCCAATTTGGTTCCATTTTCCCCCTCACTTTCAGGAACCCCAATCAGACGTAGATTTGGTCTTTGTACATAATCCCATACTTCTTGCAGGCTTTGTTCATTTCTTTTTCTTCTTTTTTCTTTCAGTTTCTCTTCTCGCTTCATTTCATTCATTTGATCCTCAATCGCTGATACTTTCTTCCAGTTGATCGAGTCGGTTACTGAAGCTTGTGCATTTGTCACGTATTTCTCGTGTCATGGTTTTCATCTCTGTCATTTCGTTTATGACCTTCTCTGCATTAATTAGTCTAGCTGTCAATTCTTCCACTCTTTTTTCAAGGTTTTTAGTTTCTTTGCGCTGGGTACGTAATTCCTCCTTTAACTCTGAGAGGTTTGATGGACTGAAGCCTTCTTCTCTCATCTCGTCAAAATCATTCTCTGACCAGCTTTGATCTGTTGCTGGCGATGGGCTGTGCTCCTTTGCAGGGGGAGATGAGCTCTTATTTTTTGAATTTCCAGCTTTTCTGCCCTGGTTTTTTCCCATCTTTGTGGTTTTATCTGACTCTGGTCTTTGATGATGGTGACGTACTGATGGGGTTTTGGTATAGGTGTCCTTCCTGTTTAATAGTTTTCCTTCTGACAGTCAGGACCCTCAGCTATAGGTCTGTTGGAGATTGCTTGAGGTCCACTCCAGACCCTGTTTGCCTGGGTATCAGCAGCAGAGGTTGCAGAAGATAGAATATTGCTGAACAGCGAGTGCACCTGTCTGATTCTTGCTTTGGAAGCTTCCTCTCAGGGGTGTACTCCACCCTGTGAGGTGTGGGGTGTCAGACTGCCCCTAGTGGGGGATGTCTCCCAGTTAGGCTACTCAGGGGTCAGGGACCCACTTGAGCAGGCAGTCTGCCCCTTCTCAGATCTCAACGTTCGTGTTGGGAGATCCACTGCTCTCTTCAAAGCTGTCAGACAGAGTCGTTTGCGTGTGCACAGGCCTCTGCTGCTTTAGCTGAGCCCTGTCCCCAGAGGCGGAGTCTACAGAGACAGGCAGGTTTCCTTGAGCTGCTGTGAGCTCAACCCAGTTCGAGCTTCCCAGTGGCTTTGTTTACCTACTTAAGCCTCAGCAATGGCGGGCGCCTCTCCCCCAGCCTCGCTGCTGCCTTGCGGTTAGATTGCCGCAGACTGCTGTGTTAGCAAGGAGGGAGGCTCCGTGGGCATGGGACCCTCCCGGCCAGGTGTGGGATATATTCTCCTGGTGTGCCGGTGTGCTTACAGCGCAGTATTGGGGTGGGAGTTACCCGATTTTCCAGGTGTTGTGTGTCTCAGTTCCCCTGGCTAGGAAAAGGGACTCCCTTCCCCCTTGCGCTTCCCAGGTGAGGCGATGCCTCACCCTGCTTCAGCTCTCGCTGGTCAGGCTGCAGCAGCTGACCAGCACCGATTGTCCAGCACTCCCGAGTGAGATGACCCCAGTACCTCAGTTGAAAATGCAGAAATCACCGGTCTTCTGTGTCGCTCGGGCTGGGAGATGGAGACTGGAGCTGTTCCTATTCGGCCATCTTGCTCCGCCCCCCACTTTACTTTTTATATATTTCTCTAATCTATCTCATCCTGTCTATCCCAACCACAATTGCCTTAGTTTCAGCCTATGTTAGTTCTAGGACTTGGCAAGTGAAACAATCCACTCTAAATTATAACTCTAACCTTACATCTCTACATAAAACTTTTATGTTCCTCACTGCCAAAAGCAGTATTTCTTGTGTCAGAGTTACTTGTGGATGCTTCTAAACATGCATATTCCTGGGTCAATCTGCATTTTTACATACTTTTCAACTTATTCTGATGCAATGTAAAGCTTGAGTACAGGCTAAAGTTTAAATTTAAATTTCTTACCAAGGCATAAAAAGCCTCCAAGGTCTTGGCTCTTGCCTACCAAGTTTTCTAATCTAGCACCTCCCTTTTTCTCCCATCACATGCTTTATTATCTAGAGTACTGAATTCATTTAAACTTATCCAAGTGTCTTTGGCTTCCATGTTTTTGCTGTCCTTCCTCTTTCTTCTCACCAAGTGTTATGCAACCTATTGAGTATTATGCTTTTTTTCTATCAAGCAGGTACTAACTTTTAACTCTTATTAACCAAAGACTGTGGTTTCTTGCAGAGGAAGAGAGGAAGGAAGGAAGGAAGGAAGGGAGGGAGGGAGGGAGGGAGGGAGGGAGGGAGGGAGGG
>NC_045449.1:24482061-24545045 GCF_002776525.5 Piliocolobus tephrosceles
GGGGGGGGGGGGGGGGGGGGGGGGGAGGATGGATCAGGTCTTTTTCCCCAGTTCCTGACACAGAACTCCTAAAACCCTTGGAATTTCCTGAGTGGTAAGAGTGATAGAAGCATGTTTTGTTCTAAGGAAGTGTCTCTTGGCTGGACCCTAGATAGCTTTAGGGTGGGAGCTAGTCACCAGAAACACCAATCCTTGATCAGAAGGTTGGAATTTTCAGCTCCATCGTGTAACCAGAGGAGTGGAGATTGAGTCAGTTACCAATGACGAATTAATCAATCATGCTTACTGATATGGTTTGGCTGTGTACCCACCTAAATCTCATCTTGAATTGTAGCTCCCATAATTCCCACATGTCATGGGAGGGAGCCAGTGGGAAGTAATTCAATGATGCAGGCAGGTTTTTCCTGTGCTGTTCTGGTGATAGCAAGTCTCACAAGATCTGATGGTTTTATAAAGGGAGTTTCCCTGCAAATGCTCTCTTGCCTGCCACCATGTAAGATGTCCTTTTGCTCTTCCTTATTCTTCCGCCATGATTGTGAGGCCTCCCCAGCCATGTGGAACTGTGAGTGCATTAAAACTCTTTCCTTTATAAATTACCCAGTCTCGGGTATGTCTTTATTAGCAGCGTGAGAACAGACTAATACAGTAAACTGGTACCAGGTAGTGGGGCACTGCTGTAAAGATACCTGAAAATGTGGAAGCAACTTTGGAACTGAGTAACAGACAGAGGTTGGAACAGTTTCAAGGACCCAGAAGAAGACAGGAAAATGTGGGGAAGTTTGGAACTTCCTAGAGATTTGGACGGCTCAGAAGACAGGAAGATATCGGAAAGTTTGTAACTTCCTAGAGACTTGTTGAATGGCTTTGACCAAAATGCTGATAGCGATATGGACAATAAGGTCCAGGCTGAGGTGGTCTCAGATGGAGATGAGGAACTTGGGAACTGGAGCAAAGGTGCTCTTGCTATGTTTTAGCAAAGAGACTGGTGGCATTTTGCCCCCGCCATAGAGTTCTGTGGAACTTTGAGCTTGAGAGAGATGATTTAGGTATCTGGTGGAAGAAATTTCTAAGTGGCAAAGTGTTCAAGAAGAAGCAGAGCATAAAAGTTTGGAAAATGGCCGGGTGCCGTGGCTCACGCCTGTAATCCCAGCACTTTGGGAGGCTGAGGTGGGTGGATCACCTGAGGTCAGGAGTCTGGGACCAGCTGGACCAATATGGTGAAACCCCCTCCCTACTAAAAACACAAAAATTAGCCAGGCATGGTGGTGTGCACCTGTAGTCCCAGCTACTCGGGAGGCTGAGACAGGAGAATTGCTTGAACCCAGGTGGCAGAAGTTGCAGTGAGCCAAGATCATGCCACTGCACTCCAGCCTGGGCAACAGAGCAAGACTCTGTTTCAAAAAACAAAACAAAAAAAAGCTTGAAAAATTTGCAGACTGATGATGTAATAGAATATAACCCATTTTCTGGGGAGAAATTCAAACCTGCTGCAGAAAGTTGCATAAGTAACAAGGGGCTGAATGTTAATCACCAATTATAGTGCTCCTTCAACCTCTATTACACAATTCTGAAGACACTTTACCAAGAGTATATAGTATCTTTAAGTGCTAAAGCTGGACAGGGCCTTAGAGATTAAAGATTTTTTTCTCAGATAAGAAAACCAGGACTAGAAAGATGAAAAGATTGACCAGAGCCAGAGTTAAGTGATAGCAAAGCCAGATGAATGGCTCTCTTATCGAGCCAATGTAATTTCTTCAACATCATGCAGCTTATACTACTTTGGGGCCACCTATTTTACTTAATTATATTCCTATAGAGGATATTTTGTTAACAACTTAACACCTGAGATCAGTAGTAGTGTTATAAAAGCAAGCTATTAGCATAGAACACAATAAAAATCTTGGAGCAGGCATAGAAATTTTTGTACATCTTAGATATTGTAATTATGAAATTATTTAGTGAGGATTAATAGAGGATAAACTTGAGCTTAGTAAGAATAAACAAAAACAAAACAGAGCACTTTAGGTGTATTTCCTAGGTCCTATTTCCTAGATCCATCAAAAATGACATGGAATTCAAGATTGGAGTTTAAGACAAGAAGGGTAAGGCAGGCCAATTTTTGGTATGTGCTTTTAATACAAGGGGCTCTGAAGTCGGATTGCCTGGATTCTAATCCTGTCCTACCCCTTATCTGTGCCTCAATTTCCTCATCTGTAAAATGAGGATGGCAACAGTACACATCTTCAGAGGGTGGTTGTCAGGACTGAATCAGATCGTATTGATAAAGAGCTCAGAATAGTGCCTAGCACAGAGTAAGCCAATGTTGGTTGTTCTTATTTCTTTCTCTTTGAAGAGAAGAAACCTGGTCATCATAGTAGAACATACATAGTAGAGGGAACAGACCTACTTTTAAATGGTCTTCTGCAGTTCAGATTAGGGAATGCTATTACTAAATATTAATTTTAGAAAATAAATGATTTCAGCTTCTTTTAATGTAATTTAATGTGAAGAAAACATTTCTTTATCTTTTATAGAAACTAAGATGACCTTACAGAACACAATATAGGTTTTACAGATTAGTATATGTGAAGATTATGAAAGAAACTATGCTGAGGCCAGGTGGGGTGACTAAACTGCAATCCCAGCACTTTGGGAGGCCAATACAGGAGGATCACTTAAGCCGACGAGTTCAAGACCAGCCTGGGCAATGTAGTGAGATCTCATTTCTACAAAAAAATTTAAAAGTTAGCCAGGCATAGTGGTACATGCCTATAGTCCCAGCTACTCAGGAGACAGAGGCAGGAGAATTACTTGAGCCCAGAAGGTTGAGGCTACAGTGAGCCATAGTCATGCCACTGCGTTCCAGCCTGACCGACAGAGTAAGACCCTGTACCGTCCACCCTACCCCCAGAAAGAAACTGTGCTGAAACAGAGACGGCACTTGACTCTACCATGGAAACTAACAGATAGTGGTGAGAAAAAGCCTAAAATCACGAAGCCTAAGACTGGGGAATCTTTATGGTTCCATGGGACAGTTGGAAAGAGATTTGGAGAGAATCAGGCATTCAGTGTATTTCTTTCCCACTGAAATCCCAAGAAAGCAGAGTTGGAGAAAGCAGAGTTGGAGTTTTATATATGAGACTTAGTGCCATAGCATGGACAGCTTGGAAACTGGACAACTCTCTGGGATGGAATCCATGTAAGTGCAAAGCAAAAACCCAGTAATTGTTATAGACCAAATATTTTGATGGTTTATATTTCTACAGAATTAACAGCAACCTTAACCATACAAACAGTAGAAAAAGTCAGTATAAAGAAAGTGACAGCCAGGTGCAGTGGCTCATGCTTGTAATCCCAGCACTTTGAGAGGCTGAGGTGGGAGGATCACTTTAGGCCAGGAGTCTGAGACCAGCTTGGGTAACATGGTAAAATCACATCTCTACAAAAAATGTAAAAAATAAAAAGAAAAAGAAAAAAAGCCAGGCATGGTGGCATACTCCTGTAGACCCAGCTACTCAGGAGGCTGAGGTAGGAGGATCACTTGAGCTCGGGAGGTTGACGCTGCAATAAGCCATGATAAGCCATGATAGTGCCACTTCACTCCAGCCTAGGTGACAGAGTGAGACCCTGTCTCAAAAAAAAAAAAAAAAAAAAGAGAGAGAGACTACTATGTTTCTAATTTAAAATAAAATTAAAAGCATTGTATATAAAATTTGAGTTTAGTTTTCTAAAAAAAAAAAAGTAGTGCTGAGACACCTGCAAAGCCACATGCAAACAAATACCATATGCAAAAATTTACTCAAAATGGATCAAAGGCCTAAATGTAACAGAAAAACCATAAAACTTTCAGAAGAGTCTGGGCATGGTGGCTCACACCTGTAATCCCAGCACTTTGGGAGGCCAAGGCAGGTGGATCACTTGAGGTCAGAAGTTCGAAACCAGCCTGGCCAACATGGTAAAACCCCATCTCTACTAAAATACAAAAATTCGCTGGGCATGGTGGCACATGCCTGTAATCCTAGCTACTTGGGAGGCTGAGGCAGAAGAATTGCTTGAACCTGGGAGGCAGACGTTGCAGTAAGCTGAGATCGCACCACTGCACTCCAGCCTGGGTGACAGAGAGAATCTGTCTCAAAACAAACAAACAAAAAACCAAAAAACTCTCAGAAGAAAACGTAGGGGTAAATCTTCATGATGTAGGATTTGCCAAAGAATTCTTACATATGACACCAAAAGCCTGAACAACACCAAAAAAATAGGTACACTGAACTTCATGAAATTTAAAACTTTTGTGCTTCAGAGTACACCATAAAGAAAGAAAAAAGACAACCCACAGAATGGGATAAAATATTTGCAAATTACTTATCTGACATGGGACTTGTATCTGGAATACACAAAGAACTGTTACACCTCAATAATAAAAAGACAACAGTCCAATTTAAAAATGAGCAAAGGCCAGCCTGGGCAACACAGTGAGACCTCATCTCTACCAAAAAAAAACAAAAACAAAACAGCCAGGTATGAGATCAGATACCAAGACTGGGGCAGGAGGATGGCTTGAGCCCAGGAGTGTGAGGCTGCAGTGAGCTATGACTGTTTCACTACACTCCAGCCTAGGCAACAGAGCAAGAACCGAGTCTCTAAAAAATTTTTAAAGTAAAAAAATAAAAAATGGGAAAAAGATCTGAATAGATATTTCTCATGTGAGGAAGTGGCCAGTGAGCACATGAAAAGATGTTCAACATCACTAGCCATTAGGGAAATGCAAACCCAAACTGCAATGAGATAATATTTCATATTCACAAGAATGCCTAGAATCTGAAGTCAGGTAACAACAAGTATTGATCAGGATGTTGAGTAATCAGAGCCCTCATACACTGCTGGTGGGAATGTAAAATGGTGCAGCTGTTGTGGAAAACCATCTGGCAGTTCATCAGTTAAAAAGAGTTATCATATGCTCTAGCAATCCCTCTCCTAGGTATATGCCCAAGAGAAATGAAAACATATGTCCATACAGAAACTTGTACACAGATGTGTACAGCATCATTCATAATAGCCAAAAGACAGAAACAACTTAAATGTCATCAGTGGATGAAAGGATAAAACACTATTATTATTTGGCCATAAAAAGGAATGAAGTGCTAACACAGGCTATGGCATGGATAAGCCTTGAAAACATTATGCTAACTTAGAGAAGCCAGTCACAAAGACAACATACAATCCCATTCATAGACAAGTCCAGAATAGGGAATTTATAGAGACAGAGATTAGTGTTTGCTTAGGATTGGGCAGGGGCTTAGGTGGGATAGAGTGGTCATAGATAAAGGGGTTTCTTTCTCAGGTGATGAAAATTTTCAAAAACTGTGGTGTTGGGTGCATATATCTGTGAATATACCAAAACTAATGTATTAATTGTATAGTATTTAAATTATATTTCACTAAAGCTGTTTACTCTGTCACCAGGCTGGAATGCAGTGGCACGACCTTGGCTCACTGCAACCTCTGCCTCCCATGTTCAAGCAATTTTCCTGCCTCAGCCTCCCAAGTAGCTGGGACTACAGGCACATGCCACCACGCCCAACTAATTTTTGTATTTTTAGTAGAGATGGGTTTTCATCATGTTGGCCAGGATGGTCTTGATCTCTTGACCTTGTGATCCGACTGCCTCAGCCTCCCAAAGTGCTGGGATTACAGGCATGAGCCACTACACCCAGCCTGTGAGAAGCACCTGGACACACACTCCTCTGATTTGGGTTTTAACTATGGATACTTTAGCTACAAGTCAGTGTAAGAACCAGCCTGGATCAGGCCTAATCACAGACTGGATTCCCTGCACCAGTACTTTTCATATGTTAGTGCTTAACAGAATCACCCAAGAGCCTGTTAAAAATACACACAGTCCTGACTATCTCAAGAAAGAATGAGTGGGGCAGAGATGAAACCCACAAATCTGCTCTGCTTAAGTCCCCACATGAATCTAGTGCAGATGGTTAGCAACCACATTTACTACAAATATTTCTCTGCACTGTTATCTAGACAAAACCCATCAGATTTAGCCTTCACTTCTAAATAAATTCTTTTTTTTTCAAAGTAACAGAAGAAGGAACAAAGGCACAGGCTTATTGAAACAAAAGTACACTCCACAGTGAAAGCAGGCTCAAGCAAGCAGCTCAAGAGCCCTAAATAAATTCTAAATTCTAAAATGTTGAATATTATGTCCTAGTAATAGAAAAAGAAAACAAAATAGGCTTCAAACTTCTGACATGTGAAGAGCAGACCAAATGTAACTGAAGAATGTCCAGACTTCTCATTTGACCAAAAGGACTATTCAATTATAGACAAAAGAAACATAATTAGCTAAAAAACTACAGAGCAGAACTGCATCATTATACAGTGACCCCCTATAAATCAAAAGGTCTCAGTACAGACCACACCATGATTACCTGGTACCACTAAGAATATTTAATCTTCCACAATTTTATGGTTATAAGTCAGAACCTTATGTTCTGACTAGCCCATTAACTTTCCAGATTCTAGTTAAAACCCATCTTCAAACTGAAGAGATTTTGTATAAACAATATATAGCTGAAGATATCTACCACTAAGAAGCTTTATAAAATTAGGAAAATGGCTTTTAGAATTTAAAAAAGTGCATAAATGAAGTAATAGCAGACTTTCTTTTTTCTTTTTTTAAAGAGATAAGGTCTTGTTCTGTTACCCAGGTTGGCCTTGACCTCCTTGGGCTCAAGTGATCCTCCTGCCTTATAGTCTCCCAAGTAGCTGGGGACTATAGACATGTGCCACAGCATTTGGCTAACAGCAAACATTTTAAATAGTAAATACATATAAATTAAAAATATCTGAAAGTTTCCAAAGCAGCCCCCACCTCCACCTCACCTATTAAAGGAATTCTAAGTACAGAAAAGATGCCCCAAAGTTTATAAACTACTTCCCTGGTGTGGATGAGGGTGTTGCTCTTTAGACCTTCAGGTTATTTACTCTTAATTCCTGAAAAGCCTGGTTTTCTAGTTGGAAGCAGATAGGAAGCAGCAAAGTAAAAGTAAAGAGCTGCTAGAGGAAGGCACAATTACAGTAGGGAATGTCAACAGCCACCACTATGACAATGAAGAGGAAGATTCAGTAAAGCTACACAAAGTAGACCCAAGTTGGTCTGAAGGTTGTAGGTCACTGCTAAGCTCATTAACATTGTTTCAACCGTGACTGACTAGCTTAAAAATTTTTTTGTAAATTAAAATAAAATAAAAAGAAGACCCGAACACAAAAACAAAAAACATAACAATCCTACTAGGAAAAGAAGTTCCTAAAGGCATTTCCGTACTAGAGCTCAGTGTAATACTATCCAACCTTCCAAATCTCTCTCTCTGTCCTCTAGAACCTCTCTCCTCCCATTTCTTCCAGGATCTTGCTCCATGAATCATTCCCTCTTCCCGTACCCTTTTCTTTCCTAATGATCCCTTCCTTCCCCTCAGCAGAAAAATATTCTCAAATCTCTTCCAAATAACCCAAAAGAGCCCTTCTCTTACAGTAAATTTCCCTCTAGCTACTTCTTTCCTTGATACAAGGTTTTAAAAGAACAGTCTCTACTTGCTACCTTCCTTTCCTCACCGCTCATTTACCTTCTAACCTGCTGCAACTGGTCTTCTGACCACCCACTCCACCAAAGCTGATCTTACAAAAGTTACTAGTATCCTAATTGCCAAAGTCAATTGACTTTCTACTCTTCCTTCTCTTGACCTCCCCAATACATCTGACCCAACAGTGCACACTTCCTTCCTGAAACTCCCTCTTTGCTTAGTCTGTGATGCCACACTCACCTGAATTTCATCCTAACTAGAGTACCTAGTCCTGGAATGTCAATGGAATTTAGGCAAAAAAGAAAAAAAAAAAGGGGGTGGGTGGGTGGGGGAGAATTACTATGGTCTGAATGCATCCCCCCAAAATTCATATGCTGAAACTTAATCACCAACATGATAGTACTAAGAGGTGGCGCCTTCAGGAAGTGAGTAAGTCATGAGGACAGAGCCCTCATGAATGGAATTAATGACCTTATACAAGAAGTGCCATAAAACTGTTCACCCCTTTTCCCCTTTTGCTATATGAGGACGCCGCATTTGCTCCTTCTACATAAGGATGCAGCAAGAAGGCTTTCACCATATACCAAATCTGCTGGCACCTTGTCTTGGACTTCCCAGCCTCCAGAACTGTGAGAAATAAAATTTCTATTATTTATAAATTACCCTTTCTGTGGTATTTTGTTATAATAGCAGGAATGAGACTATGACAAGGGTATGTGATCAAATAGTTTTGGGAAATGTGGTATTAAAGTTAAGTATTTTCAATTACTACAGATTTTCTCAGATCTTTAATATACTGAGGTATATTGTGACTCTACAAGATGAGGTTCTCCAATGTTTTCCCAAATTTCTTGACTACAGAACTCTTCCATCCCTTTTAAAGAATTATTTTACATAACAAATTGAGTTGGGAAACACATTTTGGGTTAACATTGCTCTTGATGTTATTTTTCAGTCTTATTTGCAGGATTTTCCTTCATTGGCCTCCCAAATGTCCCATTCCCCAAAAGTCCTTCTTTAGGCCTCTCTCATCTCACACCTTAGCCACCTTTTCGTTCTCCACTTGTTTCATGACTTGTTTCATGCTATGTTCTCCATAAGTGATCTCATTTATATCCTCATGGCTTCAATACAGCTTTAGAGCCTATAAGTTTCTCTGCCACTTACTAACTGTGTAAGCTTGGATCTTGGTTTCCTAATTTATAAAACAATAACAATTCATAAGTACTAAATGACATATATAAAGTTTCTGCCACAGTACCTGACATATTTAAGTAAAGGCTCAATAAATGGTCACTATCATTTTTTCTTTCTCTAGCCTAGATCTCCTTGCTGAGTAACACATGTATGTATTCAGCTGGGGACTTTCCTTTGCTTGTTTTATATATAGTCATCTCTTGGTATCCACAGGGGATTGATTCCAGGACCCCTACAGATACCAAAATCCACAGATGCCCAAGTCCCTGTTATAACATGGCATAGTATTTGCATATAAGCTATGCGCATGCTCCTATACACTTTAAATCATCTCTAGATTACTTCGACATAAATACTTCGACGTAAATACTATATAAATAGCTGTTACACTTTTAAATTTGTATTATTTGTATTATGGTATTGTTATTTTTATTGGGGTTTTCCCAAATAGTTTCAATCCACAACTGGTTGAATCTGCAGATGCAGAACTTCCAGCTACAAAGGACTATTTACCTCAAACTCAAGATGTTCACCACCCACTCCCACCACTTAAACTGGCCCCAGTATTCTTTATCTCAGGGTATGGAACCACTATCTACCCAGATGCCTAAATCTGGAACACTGAAGCCATATTCTAGACCCTTCGTTTTCAGTTACCATCCTTCCCCCTGACCCCAATTAAGTAATTAAGTACATCTAGCTCCGCCCCCACCCTCCCCATATAGCTTCAGATGTGCAAATCTGATCATACTTAAATTCTTCAATATTCCTCATGGTTTTCAAGACAAAATTCAAACTGGTATCATATAAGGCTCTTCATGATCTAGCCTCTTTAGTCTCATCTCCCATCATGCCCCTTCTCTGACATATACTCTCCACTCCAACCACATAAAATCATATGTATTTCTACAAATGGCTATGCTGTCACGTTTTCATACATTCTATTTATAGATAGATGTATTTTATACATTCTAGTTTATTTACAGCTCAAAGAATGTATAAAATACATTATAAAATATATTATATAAAATTATTATATATATAATATATATACACCAAACATTTTAGTATTTTAAATAAATATTGCATAGCTTATATGTAAATACTATGCCATGTTATAACACAGACTTGGGCATCTGTGGATTTTGGTATTTTATAAAATATATTTTATTTTAAATGTATTTTGGTATTTTATAAAATACATTACAAAATGTATTTTATACACTCTTCTATCTATATGGTCCATTCAATCCCATTCCCATCCACTTTATTGCTAGCTAGTTCCCACTGGTCTTTTTCATGAGTTTAATTACATGATATTCTAATCCTATACTTTAAATTTTCTATGTATCATATGTAAAATGCAGCCTATACATTTAAATATTCATTCTCAGCCTCTTTAATATTACAAAACACAAGCAATTCATCCAATATGCTTAGGTAAAATTATCAACTCCACAATTGTCTTATTTTAGTAATGAGTAAGTCTGTAATTAAATGAAATTAACAGCTCTTCACTGACATCTATTTATTACCTATTTATCATATTCCAGACACTAAGGGGTTACAAAAATGAACAAGAAAGATTCCTGACCTCAATCTAATGGGACAGGGTGACAAAAATACTAATGTAATGCTATAAAGATATATTTATGTGTGTATATATATATTTATATAATTTCTATGAGAACAAAGAGGAATAAATAATTCACTTAAGTAGTTACAAAAGAATTAGAACAAACTCTAAATAAAATGTTTTCTCTCTAAGATGAAATTTTTTACTTAAGAGTTAGATTAGGATAAAACTCAATCACTATCAAGATAAATTCCTGTTTCTAAACAAGTGACAAGTTGTATTTCTCTGTTGCAAAGCCTCACAGTATAACAGGATGTGGGCATACCTAAATTTTAAGTAAAAATTCTAAGTAGTCAAAAAGGCAAACATTAGAATATTCAGGAAAATCCAGCAATATATGCTCATGAATACAATATAGGTTTGTTGAGTCTAACCATCCCATTTCACAGACGTTCTCTGACCTCTGATTAACAAGAAATGGTTCCTCCTCTGAACTGCTAAAAGAGAGAAATGAACTTTAATCTTACTTAATATGTCTCAGTGTGTTGAGGCTCCTTCCTTCCTTCCCCTCTCTCTTCCTCCCTCCCTCCCTCCTTCCTTTTCTTTCTTTCTCCCTCCTTTCCTCCCTTCCTTCCTTACTTCTTTGTTAAGAGAGTGTCTTTCTGTGTCACCTAGGCTGGAATGCAATGGCATATGATCATAGCTCAATGCAGCTTCGAACTCCTGGGCTTAAATGATCCTCTCACCTCAGCCTCTCAAGTAGCTAAGACTATAGGCACATGCCACCATGCCTGGCTAATTTTTATTTTTTTTTTTTTTTGTAGAGACAGAGTCTCCTATCTCTTGCCCAGGCTAGTCTTCAACTCCTGGCCTCAAGGGATCCTCCTACCTTGGCCTTCCAAAGTGTTGGGACTACAGGTGTAAACCACCCTGTCTGGCCATGGGCTCTCTTTTTTTATAGCAGCTTGGCCTATTCCTTAACTAATAAGGCAGAAATGGCAATGAATATATACTACTTTCTGAAAGATATGATACATGAAACTTAAAAATTAATTTCCAAAATTCACATTTAATATGCTGTAAGGTCTCTTCTTTACTCAACTGCAAAGTAAAATATAAGCTCATATACATGCATAAAAGCAACCTTTGTTATGAGTGTGTCATAACCACTTTAAAACAGCAACCCCTTGAATGTTCACCTTAGATTGTTTTCTAGAATCCTCATCACTATGGTAGCCATATGCCTCAGTCTGCCCATCCTAGTTAACACTTGTTGCACAGTGAAATGATCACTAGCATTCCTTTTATTCCATTATTATCCTGGTTTGAATAGCAAATTATAAGTTCACCCTACCTAACAACTACTTTCTGTTGCCCTTAAAAAAAAAAAAAACCTCAATAATTTGTCTTTTCATTCTGGAGGTCAGTTTCTACCATTTATCATCTTTAATACCTTTAGGAAAAAAAGGTATCCAGTTTTAACTACTCAGTCTCTGAGAGTAATTGGTTAAAAATACTCTTCAATTTTACTATTAATATGCCTCTTCCCCCCTTCCTTACCCCCATATTTGCTGTGAAAGAACACTCTTGCCTTCTTTAGCCCAGAAATTTTTTAAAAAGGAGATCGTAGAGGCATCTAGGACAGGTAGGAAAAATGGACAAATTCTATATTAATTTTCCATGGTGAACACTTTTTGAGACTATCTCAAGGTAAAAGTAGAGAATTCAATTTAAGTCTATAAAATAATAAACTGTCCAGGCACAGTGGCTCACACCTGTAATATGAACACTTTGGGAAGCCGAGGTGGGTGACCACTTGAGGTCAGGAATTCAAGACCAGCTTGGCCACCATGGTGAAAACCTGACTCTACTAAAAATACAAAAATTAGCTGGGCATGGTGGCAGGTGCCTGTAGTCCCAGCTACCCAGGAGGCTGAAGCAGGAAAATTGCCTGTGCACAGGAAATAAGAGGCTGCAGTGAGCCAAGATGGTGCCACTGCATTCCAGCCAGGGCAAAGAGCAAAATTCTGTCTCAACTTAAAAAAAAATATATATATATATAAATTAAATATATTAAAAATATATATTTTAAAACATAATTTTAAAATATACTTAAAATATATATTTATATATATATTAAAATATATATGAATTAAAAATAAACTAATATTTCTTCTTTAACCAACACAACAGAATATATATTTTTAAATGCGTTCTCTTCAAATAGTCATTTTGAGAAGTTGTATGATATACCACAACTTGAAGCATTTTCAGAATATCTGCTTGGAAACTGTGTTTAAGCCAGTGCATGATTTACCAAAAAAAAAAAAAAAAAAAAGTCATTTCACTAACTTATAGATAAGCCTATTTTTACTGCCTTTTCTTTACTAAAATTATTAATTTTGTGAATAATTCTCCATGGCCGAGAGTCCCTTCTCTGTTCTGCATCTTCCTGATAAATCCCTTAGTCTTTTGATGTGCCATCTGCCCCAGTGTTATGTATCAACCATTCCGCTACAGTTCTGAAAACAGGAACTGATTATGCCACTCTTCTTCCCCTAGGGGCTGAAATATGAAAGACACTGAATTAAGATGTTTGGGATTGATTAATTAATATTCACCAAATATGGGTACAAGTTATTTTTGGCTATTTCCAAAAATCAGATTCACCTTCAAAGGAAGATTTGCTACCCTTGGAAATATTTAAAAGAACTGAAGACGATGCCAGAAAAAGGAGCTCCAAAGATGCCAAACAAATGTTGCATCATTTGCATAAATACATTGTCCAACATACACCCTCCTGAGACTGAACCAGGAAGAATATGAATCCCTGAATAGACCAATAACGAGTTCTGAAATTAAGGCAGTAATAAATAGCCTACTAACCAAAAAAAAGCCCAGGACCAGATGGATTCGCAGCTGAATTCTACCAGAGGTACAAAGAAGAGCTGATACCATTCCTACTGAAACTATTCCAAAAAATTGAAAAGGAAGGACTCCTCCTTAACTCATTCTATGAGGCCAGCATCATACTGATGACTAAACCTGGCAGAGATACAACAAAAAAAGAAAACTTCAGGCCAACATCCTTGATGAACATCGATGCAGAAATCCTCAATAAAATACTGGCAAACTGAATCCAGCAGCACATCAAAAAGCTTATCCACCATGATCAAGTTGGCCTCATCCCTGGGATGCAAGGTTGGTTCAACATATGTGAATCAATAAATGCGACTCATCACATAAACAGAACTAAAGACAAAAACCACATGATTTTCTCAATGGATGAAGAAAAGGCCTTTGATAAAATTCAAAATCCCTTCATGTTAAAAACTCTCAATAAACTAGGTATTGAAGGAACATACCTCAAAATAATAAGAGCCATATATGACAAATCCACAGCCAATATCATACTGAATGGGCAAAAGCTGGAAGCATTCCCCTTGAAAACCGGCACAAGACAAGAATGCCTTCTCTCACCACTCCTATTCAACATAGTATTGGAAGTTCTGGCCAAGGCAATCAGGCAAGAGAAAGAAATAACAAGTATTCAGATAGGAAGACAGGAAGTCAAATTACTTTTGTTTACAGATGACATGATCATATGTCTAGAAAACTCCATTGTCTCAGCCCAAAAGCTTCTTAAGTTGATAAGCAACTTCAGCAAAGTCTCAGGATACAAAATTAATGTGCAAAAATTGCTAGCATTCCTGTACACCAACAACAGGCAAGCAGGGCTAAATCATGAATGAACTCCAATTCACAATTGCTACAAAAAGAATAAAATGCCTAGAAATACAGCTAACAAGGGAAGTGAAGGACCTCTTCAAGGAGAACTACAAACCACTGCTCAAAGAAATCAGAGAGGATAGAAACAAATGGAAAAACATTCCATGCTGATAGATAAGAAGAAACAATATCGTTAAAATGGCCATATTACATAAAGTAATTAATAGATTCAATGCTACTCCCACTAAACTACCACTGGCATTCTTCACAGAATTAGAAAATCTATTTTGAAATTTATATGGAACCAAAAAAGAGCCTGAATAGCCAAGACAATCCCAAGCAAAAAGAACAAAGCTGAGGCATTACACCACCCGACTTAAAACTATACTACAAGGCTACAGTAACCAAAACAGCACAACACTGGTACAAGAACAGACACATAGATCAATGGAACAGAATAGAGAACTCAGATATAAGACCACACACCCATGACTGATGGTGGTAACTGCTCCAGTCAGCCTGCCATTACTTGCCCAGCAGGGAGGTGTGGCTGGGGCTGCATGCTCCAAGAAGTAGGCAGGAGCCCTGCTTCCTGGGTAAGGCTGCAGCCACCCAAGTTGTAGCTGTAGAACCAAGCCTCCTTGTGCTTTTGGGGAGCTGGGAGGAGGCAGGAGCCACCACTCCTCAACCTGGATGTGCCTGCCCCTGCTGCCTGGCTTCTCTCTGCTGTCCACAACTGCTTAGTTGTGGGAGCAAAGTCAGGAGAGCCTGAGTGTCACTGAACAGCAGTGGGAGGCAGACACAGTTCCAGGTGGAAGGGGGCGGGTCCCTGGTAAGGTCCCTCCCTCAGGCCAGGGAGGGCCTGTGTGCTGGGGGCTGGGCTGCCAGTCCCATGGACCAGAGTGGAAACTGGTGCCTTTTCCAGGACTGCCCATGGGCCAATCTGCATGCACTTCCTCACTTCTGAGGCCCATAAAAGCCCTGGGCTCAGCCAGAGCTGAGCAGACAACCAAACCGGATGACCAACTGTAGAGACGAGCTACCCTCTCTGCTGAGAGTTTCAGAGACCTGCAGAGACCCCCAAACAACCTGCCTGCAGAGAGGAACTACCCTCTCCAGGGCTTCCTCTCTGCTGAGAGCTGAACACTCAATGGATGACCTGCCTGCCTACAGAGGGGAGCTACCCACTGCGGGTCTCTTCTGAGCAGTTCTAACACTAAATAAAGTTCCTCTTCATCTTCTCCACCCTTCATCTCATTCTATCTCATTCTTCCTGGATGACAAGAACTCAGGCAAAGGCACCACTGGCCACAGAGGTTTCCAAAAATTGACACCCCAAAGATCCTGTAACACAACTATTTGAACTTTTTTTTTTTTTTTTTTTGAGACGGAGTCTCGCTCTGTCACCCAGAATGGAGTGCAGTGGCCGGATCTCAGCTCACTGCAAACTCCGCCTCCCGGGTTTACGCCATTCTCCTGCCTCAGCCTCCCAAGTAGCTGGGACTACAGGCACCCGCTACCTCGCCCAGCTAGTTTTTTATATTTTTTAGTAGAGACGGGGTTTCACCGTGTTGGCCAGGATGGTCTCGATCTCCTGACCTTGTGATCCGCCCGTCTCGGCCTCCCAAAGTGCTGGGATTACAGGCTTGAGCCACCGCGCCCGGCCAACCATTTGAACTTAACCTGACAAAAACAAGCAATGAGGAAAGGCCTTCCTATTTAATAAATGGTGCTGGAAGAACCGTTTATTAAATAGGAGGCATATGCAGAAAACTGAAATTGGACCCCTTCCTTACACCACATGCAAAAATTAACTCAAGATAGATTAAAGACTTAAATGTAAAACCCAAAACTATAAAAACCCTAGAAGAAAATCTAGGCAATATCATTCAGGACATAGGCATGGGCAAAAATTTCATGACAAAAACACCAAAAGCAAGTGCAACACAAGCGAAAACTGACAAATGGGATCTAACTAAACTAAAGTGCTTCTGTGCACCAAAATAAACTATAATCAGAGTGAACAGACAACCCATAAAATGGGAGAACATTTTTGCAATCTATCCATCTGATAAAGGTTAATATCCAGAGTCTACAAGAAACTTAAACAAATTTAAAAGAAAAAAACCAAACAATCCCATTTAAAAAGTGGGCAAAGGACATAAACAGACAATTCTCAAAAGATGACATACATGTGGCCAATAAACATATGAAAAAACAAAAAAAATCACTCATTGTTAAAGAAATGCAAATCAAAACCACAATGAGAAACCATCTCATGTCAGTCAGAATGCTATTATTAAAAAGTCAAAAAAACAGATGCTGGTGAAGTTGTGAAGAAAAAGGAACATTTTTACACTGTTGGTGGGAGTGAAAATTAGTTCAACCATTGTGGAAGACAGTGTGGCAATTCCTCAAAGACCTAGAGGCAGAAATAAAATTTAACCCAGCAATCCCATTACTAGGTATATACCCAGAGGAATATAAGTCATTCTATTATAAAGATACAAGCACGTATGTTGACTGCAGTACTATTCATAGTAGTGAAGACATGGAATCCATCTAAATAACCATCATTGATAGACAGGATAAAGAAAATGTGGTACATACATACCACGGAATACTATGCAGTCATAAAAAGGAATGAGATCATGTCTTTTGCAGGGACGTGGATGGAGTTGGAAGCCATTATTTTCAGCAAAGTCACGCAGGAACAGAAAACAAAAGACTGCATGTTCTCACTTATAAGTGGGAGCCGAGTGATGAGAACACGTGGATACATGGTGGGGAACAACACACAATGGGGCCTACTGGGGGTGGGGTGGGGGGAGGGAGAACATCAGGAAGAATAGCTAATGTATGCTGGGCTTAATACCTAGGTGACGGGATGATCTGTGTGGCAAACCATCATGATATATGTTTACCTATGTAACAAACTTGCACATTCCTGCACATGTATCCCTGAACTTAAAAGTTGAAGAAAACAAAAAAATACATCGTCTATTTTCCTTAGGCACTAGAGAACAGTCTTTCGAATATATAAGCTCTGTTATGTTTGTTAAAAGAATTAGTCTTATTGCCCCATGGCCTAGAGCTCCTTAACTGAAATCTTCCAAATAAAGAAAGAAAAAACTCAGTCCAGAGCCAAACTGGCTACTCGTCATCAATATCTGGCCTTAAGAGTGTTCTTACTTTTAAAGACTCTCTAATTCTTCTCTCCCAGATAAAACTGCCAATCAATCAGTGGCAAAATGCATCAACCCTGACAAACCTTTTTTTTTTTTTTTTTTTTTTTTTTTGAGACAGGATCTCACTCTGTCACTCACGATCTGGGTTTCAGTGGCGTGATCATGGCTCACTGCAGCCTTGACCTCCTGGGCTCAAGCAATTCTCTCACCTCAGCCTCATGAGTAGCTGGGACTATAGGTATGTGCCACAACCCTGGCTGTTTTATTTTTTGTAGAGATGGGGGTCTCACTATGTTGCCCAGGCTAGTCTTGAACTCCTGACCTCAAGTGATCTTCCCACCTTGGCATCCCAAAGTGCTGGGATTTTGGGTGAGCCACTGTGCCCAACCCTGATAAAACCTTAATTGCTTTATAATCCTTTCCCTAAATTTTTCACTAAACATTTCCCCAAGGCCAGGTAATCCATCTGTAATGTAGCACTTTGGGAGGCTAAAGTGGAAGGATTGCTTGAGTCCAAGAGCTCAAAACCAGCCTGGGCAACATAATGATAACCCATCTCTCCCAAAAATAAAAAAAAACCTAAAAAATAAATTAGCCAGGTATGGTGGTACACACCTGTCTGTAGTCCTGCTACTCAGGAGGCTGATGCAGGAGGATCACTTGGGCCCAGGAGATCAAGACTGCAGTATACAGTGAGCCATGACTGTGCCATTGCACTCCAGCCTGTGCAACAGAGCGAGACCCTGTGTCTTAAAGAAAAGTTTCTCTGACACAGTGGCTCATGTCTGTAATCCCAGAACATTGGGAGGCTGAGGCAGGCGGATCACTTGAGGTCAGGAGTTCCAGACCAGCCTGGGCAACATGGTGAAACCCCGTCTCTATTAAAAATACAAAAATTAGCTGGGCACGGTGATGCACGCCTATAATTCCAGCTACTCAGGAGGCTGAGGCAGGAGAATTGCTTGAACCTGGGAGGCGGAGGTTGCAGCGAGCTATCACACCACTGCACTCCAGCTTGGGCGATAGAGCAAGACTCCGTCTGAAAAAAAAAAAAATTGGTTAGGCGCAGTGATTCACGCCTGTAATCCCAGCACTTTGGGAGTCCAAGGCAGGTGGATCACCAGGTCAGGAGATTGAGACCATCCTGGCTAACACAGTGAAACCCCATCTCTACTAAAAATACAAAGAATTAGCCAGGCGTGGTGGCAGGCGCCTGTAGTCCCAGCTACTTGGGAGGCTGAGGCAGGAGAATGGCGTGAACCTGGGAGGCAGAGCTTGCAGTGAGCCAAGATCGTGCCACTGCACTCCAGCCTGGGCGACAGAGCGAGACTCCATCTCAAAGAAAAAAAAAATTTTTTTTTCACCAAAACTTAGCTTTAAAGGATTTATTATTAAAAAATATACCCTACTGTAAAAATAGCTTGAGTTTAAGTTTTAATCTGACTTCTCTTATAGGAAATTAGAAAAATCTCTAAATATATTTAACTAGGAGAATAAATTTCTATGTATCTTTCCAATTAACTAGACCTGTCCCCCTTTTTACTAATAAACAATATTTCCAGGTATCATGGTAATGCTTGTATAGCTGTAAAAATGCCAAAATCAAGTTTCCATGAGACCTAGTTCTATAACCACAGTAAGATTAAAAAAAAAAAAAAAAAAAAATAAGGCTCAGTAGCTGAACTTAATTAACTTTAAATGAATAAATCATCCAATCACAGATGAATGAGTGTCAAGGGACAGTAGAAGAAAAATAATCACAGGTAAGGAAGATTACATGATATTTAAAGACTTTAAAAAGCATAAGCTAATTATAACTCAGATGTTATAAACGCCATACCTTAAATTCCCATGATCACATAGTAGTGAAATTTAGCTGTTCTTACTATTAAGACTGTCATGGAACCAGGTTGTACACACAGATTCTTAGGAATTCTCAAATATAAGAGTTAAATTATATGAAAAAGTTACCAGTATTTGTTATTTCCAGTGCTTACACTGAGCAAAAAAACCAACCTATCACATCACTACATGAGTCACCTTAAAACAAGATTTTCCTCCTTTGTTAGAAACAAGACAGTCTTATACCAAGCAATAAGTGATGAGGTACAAGTACGACTTTACTTTCAGTAAAGTCAGCACCTGACAGCAGTTGAATAAAAGCATATTACTGTTCTTAGAGTTTTATTCTATCACTATTGTTGTTGTTATTCTTGTTGTTGTTATTATTATTTTTAGAAATGGGGTCTCACTCTGTCACCTAGGGTGGAGTGCACTGGCATGATGACAGCTAACTGCAGTCTCAATCTCTTGGAGTCAAGTAATTCTCCTGCTTCAGTCTCCCAAGTAGCTGGGACTACAGGTGTGTGCCACCACAATTGGTTACTTTTTTAATTTTTTGTAGAGACGAAGTCTTGCTATGTTGCCCAGGCTGGTTTCAAACCTCCTGGCCTGAAGCAATCCTCCTTCCACCTTAGACTCCTAAAGTGCTGGGATTACAGGCTTGAGCCACCATGCCCAGCTCACTGTTATTCTTACTTTTAAATGTTGGATGCTCAAGAAAAATGTCCAAAGAGTGTACCCCTGCCCATTGTAACCTGTAAAATAAACATTTCCTTTAAGAAAAGGAAGGCCCTATTTGTCTTCCTGTATGGCAGTGCTGGAGATGCCTAGGCGATATTTATGCCTTACTCTACATATGATTCATTAACTTGAGCACTACAGTCTGACCCAAGCAACTGAATTCCCAAAATAACAAAACACGTTATTCAGAGAGTAAATGTACAAAGATCATTATATACATAATACTTTTTGTCAATAGTATAAGATCTTGTTAGACATATGTGTCAACACTGTAAAATAGATCATTTGTAACTGTCTATGGTTGCATAAGCTTTGGATGAAAATGGTTAACATCCTTGATGAACGACTCCCAGATGAATTTTATCATTAAGCCTTCCTGACATCTTGCATTCTACTTAATACCACTTTGTCTTTTGAAATCTTTACATCATCAACTTAAAAAAAGTATTTTTTTTGCTTTTGAAATCAAAATATTCATTTGTGTGAATGATATACTTCACAATTCAAACTGAAAAAAATTTTGCATATTTGTTTGGCATTGTGTTAATTTTGGCCCATAAATTTGGAAGCAGTTATGTTAGCGTTTTCCCTTGAAATATAATTGATAATTCTATATCCTTATCTCTAAAATGGTGACATTATTCTCTTGGCCATATTCATCTCTTACAAATCTTGGCAGATATGGCAGAAAAAAAAATCATCATTGGTCCATGCTGTTGAGCCCTGGACAACCTCTATTTCTTCATCCTCGAATATCACATGGTACACCTATGGTAACAGTAACAGTTACCATTGATTGAAGGCTTAAAAGGGCTAGTTTCTATGCTAAGCTGAGTATGCGCTAGGTAGAAAATAAACATGAATAAAAATGTAAGTTATGTTTTAGTGCACATGATCTTACCTGCCATTCCACTCAACAAGTGTAGGTAACAAAGTAAGCATGAGATGGAAGAAACTGTGTCCCCTCAGACAGTCTCAGTTACAGAGTTGTATGCCCAAAACCATTTACTTTGTTCTCTGTGAGGGATTTAAGAGACTTTTTTAAGGATAATTTTTACTATATTTGATTTTTGCCCTATATGCTCACTTTAGAATCCTAAGGTGGGACTTTACTGTATCACACTTGGCCCTCATAAAGACTACGTGAGGTAGTATACAACTATAAGCCCCATTCTATAGAGAAGGAAACACCAAGAGAGGTTATGCAACTTGCTCGGCAGAGCCAGGATTCCAACTTAGGTTGTTCTGATTCCAAAACCTCTGCACTTAATTACTATGGTATATTGCAATGTTATAGATCAATTTTCCAGATAAGGAATGGGAGGCTCAGAAAGATTAAGCAAACTTACCCCCAAAAAACACTGCTAACAAGTCTCTATACCAGGACTTAAACTCAAGCTTTCTAATTTAAAGTTCCTTGGTGATATAATAAAATGACTGATAGAAACTAGGAATCAGTAGTAGAGTACTGAAATGGAAGGAAAATATATTGTTTATAGTGTTTACACATTAGTGACTCACTAGCTAAATCTGGGCCTCAGATATGTTCTGTTTAGCCTTGAAGATATAGTTATTTAAATCTGCATTAGTTGTTATACAAAGTTTGACAATAGCTATTCCAAACATTCTTCTCCCTTGCTGTCACTCAATGATTAAAATGGAAAGTCATATACTTGCTTTCCCAGGCTCTGCTGCAACTAGAGCAGGCCATGTAACCTAGTTCTGGCAGGAGACTTAAAGAGAAATCTACTGGGAATGGGCAGATGGTTTCCGGGAAAATTTTTGCTTCCTAATGAATGGTACAGCCACTGCTGGCACTGTACCTTTTACCCCTTTCTGCAACAAATATGGATGTACTGCCAGAGCTACAATAGCCATCTTTTATGTGCAAAAAAGCATAAAGATGGGAATCAAATACACTATTAATGGCAAAACAGAAAGATATAAACAACTTAGATCTTTATGGTACTGCTGAGCTGCTAAGTTAGTCCTGGACTATATGTATCTTCAAACTTCTTGTTAGATAAATCATAAATATTCCTATGGTTTAAATTTGGTCTTCTGTTACTTACAGTCAAAATAATTTCCAGCCAATTCAGTTGCCAACATTTAAAAATCAGAGGATTTCAAACAGGCAGAGTGGCTCACACCTGCAATTCCAGCACTTTGAGAGTCCGAGGTGGGAGAACTGCTTCAAGCCAGGAGTTTGAGAGCAGCCTGGAAAATACAGTGAGACCCCATCTCTACAAAAACTAAGAAAAGATAGCTGGGTATGATGGTGTGCACCTATAGTCCTAACTACTCAGGAGGCTGAGGTGGGCAGATTGCTTGAGCCCAGGAGTTCAAAGGCTGTAGTGCGCTACGATCTTGCCACTACACCCCAGCCTGGGAGACAGAGAGAGATCCTGTCTCTAAAGTCCACTCCCCACCACCAAAAAAAAAAAATCAAAAGATTCCATATAATCTGCTAATTACTACTGTTTCCTGAGATATAAGACTTTTCTGGCAACACTGGGTCTATACAGAGTCACACTGGCAGCCTCTGAAGATAGAGCTCATAGTCTCCTACTTACCACAGATCCTATTTGGCCAGCTTCACTAATGTAGGTCATCTGCTAAATCTTGTAGCCACACTTAAATGTACAACTTCCTGTATCTCAATCTAAGTCTGGTCTAGAACCCAAGTGGCCATCTGAACACGTACCATTAAAAAAAAAAAATCTCCAGCCAGGCACAGTGGCTCACACCTGTAATCCCAGCACTTTGAGAGGCTGAGGCGGACGAATCACCTAAGGTCAGGGGTTCGAGACCAGCCTGGCCAACACGGTGAAAACCATCTCTACTAAAAATACAAAAATTAGCCGGGTGTGGTGGCGCACATCTGTAATCTCAGCCACTTGGGAGGCTGAGGCACGAGAATTGCTTGAACCTGGGAGGTGGAGGTTGCAGTGAGCCGAGATAATGCCACTGCACTTCAGCCTGGGTGACAAAGCAAGATTCCGTCTCAAAAAAAAAAAAAACACCAAAAAAAAACCCTCCAGTTTCTACTAAAGATGTAGTAAAGGGCTTTTACACTAGCAAAAGCTCTCCTGAAACTGCCTAAAAGATAAGCTATTTTGACCTTTATTCTTGGAGCCAAACTTTGGCAATTATTTAACAGTAAAATGGGCAATTAAAGTAGTCAATTTTCCAGTTATGAAATTCTGTGAACTACTAGGAAGTAATATTTATGAATAAATCCCAAGATTCCAATAATAATCAAGAGTCCAAGAAGTTTCCTGTATTTCTTTCTTTCTTCCTTTTTTTTTTTTTTGAGACAGAGTTTCCCTCTTGTTGCCCAGGCTGCAGTGCAATGGCGTGATCTCAGCTCACCGCAACCTCCACCTCCTGGGTTCAAGTGATTCTCCTGCCTCAGTCTCCCGAGTAGCTGGGATTACAGGCAAGTGCCACCACGCTGGACTAATTTTGTATTTTTAGTAGAGACGGTGTTTCTCCATGTTGGTCAGGCTGGTCTTGAACTCCTGACCTCAGGTGATCCGCCTGCCTTGGCCTCCCAAAGTGCTGGAATTACAGGCGTGAGCCACCGCTCCCAGCCAGCTTCCTGTATTTCTTACATAGAAGTGGCAAGGCAATATAAAACCACAGCATCTAAAAGCCCCCAAGCAAGAAAATAAGGTTGTAATTTGGTAGTCTCAGTAGCAAAGTAAGCTGGTACCACCACTGCACAGTCCTAGTGAAGGATTTAGGATTCTTGTATCCAAAGCTATCAAGCCACACCTTACAAGTCACAGGTGAGGTGATGTTTTGAGACATTTCAAGGAGACTGTCATTTAGGATGGTTAAACAATACAGACTTTCACTACAAGCAGTTTCAAGAAATGACACACCTATCTCAACTGCCAAAAGACTATTTCTGGCCAGGTGTGGTGGCTCACACCTGTAATCCCAATACTTTAGGAGTACAAGGCAGGAGAACTGCTTAAGCCAGGAGTTTGAAGCCAACCTGGGCAACACAGCCAGACCATGTCTCTACAAAAAATAAAAAAGGTGCCAGGTGTGGTGGTATGCACCTGTAGTCCCAGCTACTTGGCAGGCTGAGGTGGTAGGATGGTTTGAGCCCAGGGGGTTGAGGTGAGCTATGATCGTACCACTGCACTCCAGCCTGGGTGACAGAGAGAGACCCTGTCTGAAAAAAATAAAAACAAAAAACAAACAACCCTAAAGAGCATTTCCTGTCAGTTCTTCAGACAAACATTAAAAATTTAAATGAAGAGCCAATTATTTTAAAAGTCACTCAACTGTGCCCAATGAACATTAAATGAGGATGCAAATGTCCAATGCAAAAGTCCATTGCATCTCTATCTAAAAAGAATTTTAATAGCTTTAATGGTAGCCACAGATAACAACAAACAACAGTTCTATCTTCAAATATACTTCATTACACATGACTTCATTACCATTACCAAGATGGCCATGCCAATTTCAATCCAAGGTGTACTGTATACAACTTCTCATAAAATAACATATAAGAGAAATATATATTTGACACAATTCCATAAAGACCGAAATATGTCACCTATAATAAATATGCATCAGAAGCAAAGTTATCATAATTTTTTAAAAATTAGGTACCGTATATAATATTGTGCAGAAAGCAAAAAATTACATCTACTTAACATTAGCAATCACTAGCAGTCCCTGAACTCTCACTATGCAATAGTATCAGACATTTTGCTAAGCATTCATCTAGTTCTTTCAAAAAAGCCAACAATAATCCTATAAGATATGTATTAGAATTATCTGTACTTTACAGATAAAGAAACTGGGGCTTAGAAAAGTTAATTTGTACAAAGTCACACACCTAGTAAGTGTTGGAGCTGGATTTTTAACTCCAGAATCTAGCATAAGAACCTAAAGCCAACGTAACCACTATGATAGAATGCAGCCTATTTCCTGGAGAACAAGTACTTAAGACATACAAGCATTGTTAATTTGGCCAGAGTGGGAAACTGTCCTTTTGGGTCTGGATTTGGCAGGGTAGAAAAGCATACTGATGACCAGTGTATAAAATACTTTATTCTTCAAACTAATGTAATCAAGAAAAATTCAGCAGCATTAAGAAAGAAAACAACCTCCATTATATCAACTCACTGTCATATTGCCTATGGATCCTGAAGAAATTCTGCTCTCTATGTCCAAAATGGTATTTCAGAAAGTCAGTAATAAATCAAGTGTAGTAGGCAAAAAGCAAAATAAGGAAAGATAACTTTTCTAATTTTAGGGGTTAAGAAATAACAATGCTACAAGGCATTTTCTCAACTATTGACCCCTTGAAATAGCATTTTGTATACTCAGATAATTTCCAAAGGCAACTGTCTAGTCAGTAATTTTTTTCCTTTGTCTTTGAATTTGCAGCCATATATAATCTAATTCAGTAAGGTTTCTCTTTGGTTATAGCAACCATTTTACTATCTATATGTATCCCACAATATCATACTGTATACCTTAAATATATATAATAAAATCCATTTTTTAGAAAAAAGGTTTCACTTTGGAGTCAATACAACTATTGCACAAAGTTCTCTAATTTTTAATTAGGGAATCACTATTATGGTTATTTCGGAAATGTGAGCCACAAGTAAAATACAAAATAAAAAAGTATAAAATCAAATGGGAGACTTCCGTATAACATCAGAATGAACAAACAGTAAAAACAAAGAACCTCAACCATACAATTTTTTAAATCACATGTTCAAAATAAGGCAACTCACTTTAAAGAGTAGGCTATACCAGCAGCTTAAATAACATAAAGTCTTTTTTTTTTTTGAGACGGAGTCTTGCTCTGTCGCCCAGGCTGGAGTGCAGTGGCTGGATCTCAGCTCACTGCAAGCTCCGCCTCCCGGGTTTACGCCATTCTCCTGCCTCAGCCTCCCGAGTAGCTGGGACTACAGGCGCCCGCCACCTCGCCCAGCTAGTTTTTTGTATTTTTTTTTTAGTAGAGACGGGGTTTCACCGTGTTAGCCAGGATGGTCTCAATCTCTTGACCTCCTGATCCACCCGTCTCGGCCTCCCAAAGTGCTGGAATTACAGGCTTGAGCCACCGCGCCCGGCCCATAAAGTCTTATACACGGTAGTAACTCACACGTGTTTGCCAATGAATGCAATCTAATAAAGTGAGAAAAAAAAAAATCTATGAAAAAAAGGTTTAAGCTGAGATCTGTTAAAATAGCCTTCTTCAAAGTGTCTTGAATTACCCAAAAGGACACCTAGAAACAAACTAAAGATGACCAACATCTCTAACTTTCAGCAGACTGACATCCTGAACAGGCTGATCAATATAGAAGTCCAAATCATCTTAGTGCCTTGAAACGTTTTCATTTTTAAGCCACAACTACGATTTTCTATAAGTTTCAAGAATATAAGAATACTTCTGGTGTGTGTGTGTGTGTACGTGTGTTTTGTTTATTTGTTTGTTTTTTGTAGAGACGGAGTCCAGCTAGGTTGCCCAGGCTGGTCTGAACTCCTGGGCTCAAGTGATCCTCCCACCTCTGCTTCCCGAAGTGCTGGGATTACAGGTTTGAGCCACCATACCCAGCATCCTGATTTTTTTTTTTTAAATAAAATTACCTTGGCCAGGCACGGTGGCTCATACCCATAATCCTAGCACTTTGGGAGACCGAGGCAGGCGGATCACCTGAGGTCGGGAGTTTGAGACCAGCCTGACCAACATGAAGAAACCCTCCCTATCTCTACTAAAAATACAAAATTAGTCAGGCATGGTGGCGCATGCCTGTAATCCCAGCTACTCAGGAGGCTGAGGCAGGAGAGCTGCTTGAACCTGGGAGGTGGAGATGACGGTGAGCCAAGATTGCACCATTGCACTCCAGCCTGGGCAACAAGAACGAAACTGTCTCAAAAAAAGAGAAAAAGAAAAAGAAAAAAAAAAAAAAAAGGCTGGGCGCAGAGGCTCACGCCTGTAATCCCAGCACTTTGGGAGGCCAAGGTGGGCGGATCATGAGGTCAGGAGATTGAGACAATCCTGGCTAACACGGTGAAACCCGTCTCTATTAAAAATACAAAAAATTAGCGGGCGTGGTGGAGGGCGCCTGTAGTCCCAGCTACTTGGGAGGTTGAGGCAGGAGAATGGCGGGAACCCGGGAGGCAAAGCTTGCAGTGAGCCGAGATCTCACCACTGCACTCCAGCCTGGGACAGAGCGAGGCTCCATCTCAAAAAAAAAAAAAGATTACCTTAATTTTTAAAAATCCTATAGATTAAAATCACACAAAATAGTGCTTAAATGAAAATGTCCTAAAAATATTTTATTTCTCCTAAAAGCCTTAGATTTAATTTTCAAGATTCTGTATCACCAGCCATAAAAAAGGATGAGTTTGCGTCCTTTGTAGGGACATGGATGCAGCTGGAAACCATCATTCTTAGCAAACTATCACAAGAAGAGAAAACCAAACACCGCATGTTCTCACTCATAGGTGGGAACTGAACAATGAGATCACTTGGACTGGGGAAGGGGAACATCACACAATGGGGCCTATCATGGGGAGGGGGGAGGGGGGAGGGATTGCATTGGGGAGTTATACCTGATATAAATGATGAATTGATGGGTGCTGACGAGTTGATGGGTGCAGCACACCAACATGGCACATGTATACATATGTAACAAACCTGCACGTTATGCACATGTACCTTAGAACTTAAAGTATAATAAAAAAAAAAAAAAAAGTGTAGAGAAACATAAAAGTATCTACGGAAGACTGTTTACTGATTCAGTGCTGGATTTACAATTTACCCCAAGATGAGAAATGGCTCTACTGTAGTCATTATGAAGGTTAAGCTTTCCCCCAAAATTTTTAATTTGCCCCCACAAAAAACCCAGCCTGTTATTGTGCAAACTTTACAGGTAAGAAAACTAAGTCTCAGTGAATGTAGGTAGAAAACTTAAATCAAAATGTATTAAGTCACAACTCACTGAAGCAAAAACTAACAACTACATCTACTCTGGGAAGGTGGGGGGCAAACTAGTGTCAGGATAAGAAAAAAATCTGAACTGTAATTGATGTATTGCCGGAGGCTCAATGTGGGAAAGCCTGAGAGTTAAATAAAACAATGTATTCAATTAAAAAAAAAAAAAAAGATTCTGTATCACAAAAAATGTTTAGTAGGCAAGTATAGGAGGAGTTCCTGGATTTTTCAATTGCACCTTGCCTAACCAGACTTCCTTTACAGTCAATACAGTTTCTTTTAAAGTTTAATAAAAAACCATGGAATCAGCATAAAAATGCTCAGAGTTGTGAAAGTTTCAGTTTGTATAGACAGATTAAGAAGACAAATCAGCATATCATGTTCACAGAAAACTCAGTGTCATTTTTTTCAGTACTCAAAAAAGAAATAGGTTGTTTCAGTTTTTTGATAGGATTCAATAAAAACTGTAAACTAAAAGCAACCAAAGCCTGAACCAAAGATCTCTTGTTATATCATATGTGAGTTCATTCACATGTTCTCCTATTGTTGCTTCAGACACTTATAGAAAAAGCACATTCAGTTGCTTTGGAAATGCATCTAAGAGCAGCATTCAATTTCAACTGCCAACTGCTCGTAATAGCCGGATTAGACAGATCATTCTTCTCACCTATTGTTTCCCTTTACAAGGATATATTTAAAGCCATGAATACACTCAGTGTCTTTGGATCTCCATATTTTAAAAAAATAAATGGCAATTACTATTTTGCCACATGATTTATAGTCTCAATCACTAAAACTACCAACACATTAATGATATGATATGACTATACAAACTAAGGTGACCACTTGCAACAATCTGTCCTACTATATAGAAAAACATTCAACAGATTAATATGCTGCTAAGCATAGCCTATTAAATTGATAAACTTTCAAGGGAAGAAGAATTTTAAAGATTACAGTTGGACTAATCTTTCTGTATGGTGCTCCAGGGTCATCACAAAATCAAACACAAAAGACTTTGCTGTGGAAATTGGCAACTAAAACAAAGATTCTCTAATTAAAAAAAAAAAAAATGAAGCCATTATGAAATAACAAAAATGTAAAAAGTAATAAAGAGAAATTAAACTCTGAAATAGGCTATCCATGTGAACTACATTGTCACAAAGCAAATAACTTCCCCACCAAATTTGTTACAATGAAAAAACTGCTTAATAACCAAATAGCAACCCTAAATCACCATCATTATAAAAATGACTAATATTTTGTGAATACATGTATATTTGGTGCCAGGCATGGTGCTAATGCATTCCCTGGCTTACCGCTTACAACATTTTTGTGAAAGAAGTACCATATTGCCCCTATTTTACAGGTGGGCAAACCAAAGCATAGAGTGGTTAAGTGACTTAGTCTAAGTCTAGTAAATTATAAACTCAGGGTTCAGATTTAAGCAGACAGTTTTCCAGACCCTGTACTGCCACTGTATCATGTTGTTAAAGGTTTTTGTTTTTGTTTTTTTCTTTTCTTTTGCTTTTTTTTGAGAGAGAGTCTTGCTCTGTCACCCAGGCTAGAGTGCAGTGGCGTGACTCATTGCAACCTTGGCCTCCCAGGCTCAAGTGATACTTGTGCCTCAGCCTCCAGAGTAGCGGGGATAACAGGCGTGCACCACTATGCCCAGGTAATGTTATAGGTATTTCTGAAGGCCTAAGGAGAGAAATAAAAATACTTTTAGGGATTCTCCACCCTCATAAGGCTTATTTATGTTAGGATAACTGGCAGATAACATTTTTATTCTAAATCATAATCACTTTACCAAACCCCAAAGAATCAATGAGCTTCCTTAATAGATTAAGATAATGTGTTACAAGATGCTAACACATGGTTTATCCTAATACTTGCCTGAGACATGCTTAATATTGTAATTATGAAGAAAGGGCTATCTCAAATTCCTACTATTTCTATTTGTGTCTGATGCAACAATAGGAGAATCACTGCTCCAATCAGCAAGTTGCATGGAGGTGTCTTCTTTAACTTCAATAAATATAATTTCTTACATTTCCTGATCTGTCTGCAGCAGGGAAAAAAAAAAGTGTTTGTCAGGTTTTTTCCTTTTTCTTTAAGTGAGGAAAAGTACAGAGGTAGGAGAGCAAGAATAGGCGAGGGGCAAAGTAATACCTACAAATACACACTTTCCAAACATAGAAGTTTCAAATCTGGCTGCCATGTCTTAGATAACAGTATCTTATAATAATCACTCAGTAGAAAAAAAAAACTGGCTTCTAATTATAAATGAAACTGAAAGGCATTAATATCTAGAAGGAAAAAATTTATCTCATTTTGCTAACTGCAAAGATATTTTGCTCCTCCATCTTTTCCAATTTAGTTTTTTCCAAATTCCCTGACCATTATCCCCTTTGGAACTGATGTTTTCTTCACATGTACACATTTGGTTTGTGCCTTTCCTACTGTTCACTATACAAGGTAATTATAAATGCTTAGTTTATAGCTGCCTTCCCCACCAGACTTGTAAATCTGAAGGCAAAGGTAATGCCTTATATCATCCCTCAGTGCTTTCTCAAGGCTCTCAACAAACTTCTGCTGAACTGCTTTAGTATCAAGTACTAAGGCAGGAGCAGCAAAATGACACAAATTGCAATGATTCAAACTGTGACAGGGCAAACGTAAAAGTAAATGATTAAAAAAGAGAATAAATCCCATCCTGGTTAACATGGTAAAACCCCATCTCTACTAAAAAATACAAAAAATTAGCAAGGCATGGTGGCGGGTGCCTATAATCCCAGCTACTTGAGAGGCTGAGGTAAAAGAATCACTTGAACCCGGGAAGCGGAGGTTGCAGTGAGCCGAGATTGCACCACTGCGCTCCAGCCTGGGCGACAGAGCAAGATTCCAACTCAAAAATAAATAAATAAATAAAATTTAAAAATAGAATAAATCAGGCCAGGTGCACATGGCTCACGCCTGTAATCCCAGCAATTTAGGAGGCTGAGGTGGGAGGACTGCTTGAGCCCATGAGTTTGAGACCAGCCTAGGCAACAAAGTGAGATCCCATCTCTACAAAAAACTAAAAAAAATTAGCTGGGCATGGTGGCATGAGCATCTGTGATCCCAGGTACATAGGAGGCTGAGGCAGGAGAATCCCACTTGAGCCCAGGAGGTTGAGGCTGGAGTGAGCTGTGTCTGTACCACTGCATTCCAGGCGGGGTGACAGATGGAGATCCTGTCTCAAATAATCAATCAATCAATCAAACAGCACTTTGATTGACACTAAGAAGGTAACACCAAAGGGCAGGGGGGTGGAATTTAGTCTAGTAGTTGCTTTCTGACTCAGACAAAGTTCAAGTCCCAGCTCTGCCATTGCTAGCTGAGGGAGTCTAGACACCTCCCTGAGACTCAGTTTCTTCATCTGTAAATTGAGAACAAGAATAGTACTACTTCCAATGGTAATTGTGATGACTATTTAGTGCTGAACCCAGTGTCTACAATCACAAATTTGCACAGTCACTTTAAAGAAAAGCCAACTGTATTCAAGGTAAAAATAAGGATGCAGATGTTAAAATTCAGAAGAAATTATCTTTACTCCTCCAGCCTTATTTTCTGCACTTTACATGGCATCAGCACTGTAGTGCCTGTGGTTCCCAGCATATATCATGCTATTTGTAGCCCTGTGCCTTAAGTTCTTGCTTAATAATGTTTCTTTTGACCGGGCACCGTAGCTCACGCCTGTAATCCCAACGCTTTGGGAGGCTGAGGCAGGCGAATCACTTGAGGTCAGGAGTTCAAGACCAGCCTGGCCAACATGGCGAAACCTTGTCTCTACTAAAAATACAAAAATTAGCCAGGTGTGGTGGCCCGTGCCTGTAATCCCAGCTACTCGGGAGGCTGAGGCAGAAGAATAGGTTGAACCTGGGAGGAGGAGGTTGCAGTGAGCTAAGATCACACCACTGCACTCCAGCCTGAGTGACAGAACGAGACCATCTCAAAAAAAAAAAAAAAAGAACTCTTCTTTCCATCCTGCCACTCACCCCTAACCCTCTGTTTGCTGAACAATTCCCACTCACTCTTCAAGGCTCAAGTTATAAGTCCTTGCTGGCTTTCTTCCTCTTTCTCAAGGCTTATGTATTTGTGACAACTACACTGTAATCTACTGACCTATTTAATATCAATTTTTCTACTTCTACTCTAAGCTTCCTGAGGTCAGAGACGAACTGGCTGCTGGATCCCCAGCAGTGGTATAAGTGAGTAAGTAAATAAATATGTGTCAGACATAAAAAAGGTACTAAATAAGTTTTTCAGAAAATTAAATCAAACAGTTCCATCAAATCTAAGCTGGAACAGAGTATTATCTCTCTCCATCTGTTTCTAAGCACATCCTTTCCCACTCAATAAATGAAGTACTTCCCCCAGTCTTTCAGGAAGTCTAGGGAACCATGGGACCTTCTATTACATTTCAGAGCCAAGAGTACCTCACCGGGCTTTACCTTGACTGGAAAATGAGGGGCACTGTGATCAGTAGCTTTGCTGCTCAGAGGGGCAAGAAAATGCAGGGCAGTTTATAAAGGTATCTGAAGAGAAGTCAGTGCTGAGAAACAAAGGAAGGGAATGTATGAGATCACCTGCACAAAATAGCACTCACTAAATACTTCTGATTAACAAGATTCTTAAGGTTTTACTCATGTACATCCAGTCTCTGGCATATTTCAGGTTGGGTAAAGGGGCTCATCAAGAATTACACTTTTTTTTTAAAAAATTGGAAATACTTTCCCTACTACTAAGTTTACTGAATGGAAAAACTACAGCTAGGTGTTTTTATTTTTTTTAATGGATTAACAAATAAACATAAAACATGGACATGTGAATAGCTTCAAAAGGCTAGGCACTACTGCAGACAACACTACAGCAGGCATTAATGGAAAAACTGTAAATCTTAAGCTGCTGAAACCAGGAGTGATTTTGTTTTTTTTGTTTTTTTGTTTTTTTGAGACGGAGTTTCCCTCTTGTTGCCCAGGCTGGAGTGTAATGGCCTGATCTCGGCTCACTGCAACCTCCTCCTCCCAGGTTCAAGCCATTCTGCCTCAGCCTCCCGAGTAGCTGGGATTACAGGCATGTGCCACCACGCCTGGCTAATTTTGTATTTTTAGTAGAGATGGGGTTTCTCCATGTTGGTCAGGCTGGTCTCGAACTCCTGACCTCATCTGCCCACCTCGGCCTCCCAAAGTGCTGGGATTACAGGCATGAGCCACCGCGCCCGGCCTCCAGGAGTGATATTTAATGGCGCTGCCCAGGAAGACAGTGCTGCACAGTGTTTTTTTCAGTGTGAGCATAATCTAGAAACTGCTCCCTCTCACTTAAAGCCAGATAGAAAAGATGAGAAACCTGAAGATACTTTTTGAGGACCAAAGGCCTTCTCTTTCTCTGGGCTTCCCAGGTACTTGAGTGAAAATTCAAAATGTAAGCTAGTTTAAAGTTTATTTTCTATGCATGCAATTTAATAAATACTAAGTAATATACGAGACTTGCAATGGAACTTCAATGGAACACACTTCAGCTTATACCTGAATTAAGTACTTGGGAATTTAGTACCTCCCAAGGAAGAGTTACACACCATTGGAAAAAAGGAGTGACTGTTTCATATAATGAACTAAGACAAGCTGCTATTTGGAACAAAATAAACATAATCCTTACTTCGCATCATGTAGTAAAATTACTTTCAGACAATTAAAAGATATAAAAATAATACTGTAAATAGCTTTAAAACATATAGGTCCAAACTTTTTCAGTAAGTAGAATATTTCTATCCTTATAGATGGAAAAGTGAACTAAGAAAAATAATTTAAAAAATCCACACACAAGACTGGATTGATGGTATTAAAATTTTGTAAATGTCTGTATATACAAATGAATAAAATAAAATAAAACAAAATGGCAAATGAAAAACCAGAGGAAAATTTGCAACATAACAGAAAAAGGTTAATATTCTTAGTATATAAAGAATACTTACACATCAATATGAAAAAAATAAATAGCCATGAAGAAAGCTGGGCAAAGAACATGAACGATTTACAAAACAAGGAATATATAATAAAACATATAATAGTAAATATTTGAAAAAATGTTTAGCCTCTGGTTTTTAAAAATGTAAATTAAAACAACAATAAAATACTAGTGATTAAAAGAAGGGGTTCTGAGGTCAGATACCAGGCCTATAACCCTGGACAATTCACTTCACTTATCTGAGTCTATTTTCTCGGTAAAATCAAGAAAACAATAATGCTTACCCCACAGGAGTGATGTGAAAATTAAGCAACATGATGCACATAAGGTACTCAACACAGTGTCCAGTATACAGTTAAGTGTTCAATAAATATCCCTATGATGATGATGATACTTACGGCTGTGAGAGTACACTGAAACATTTTCATACAATGCTTGTAAACAAAGATTGATTCAACCTTTCCGCAGGATAATTTGGAACATGTATCAAAAGTCTTTTTTTTTTTTTTTTTTTTTTTTTTTTGAGACGGAGTCTCGCTCTGTCGCCCAGGCTGGAGTGCAGTGGCCGGATCTCAGCTCACTGCAAGCTCCGCCTCTCGGGTTTACGCCATTCTCCTGCCTCAGCCTCCCGAGTAGCTGGGACTACAGACGCCCTCGCCCGGCTCATTTTTCGTATTTTTAGTAGAGACGGTGTTTCACCGTGTTAGCCAGGATGGTCTCCATCTCCTGACCTCGTGATCCGCCTGTCTCGGCCTTCCAAAGTGCTGGGATTACAGGCTTGAGCCACCGCACCCGGCTGTATCAGAAGTCTTAAAAGTGATCATCTCCTTTGGGCTTCTCAAGATATCTGTCTACGCTTAAAAACAGTAGAAGAACTCAAAATAGAAAAGATTGCTAAATATGACTATATCCATTGATCATCCATTGATCCATGTGTCAAATACTTTTTTTTTTTTTTTTGAGAGGGAGTTTCGCTCTTGTTGCCCAGGTTGGAAGTGCTATGGCGAGGTCTTGGCTCACTGCAACCTCCACCTCCCAGGTTCAAGCGATTCGCCTGCCTCAGCAGGAATAGCTGGGATTACCGGCACCCGCCACCACACGCGGCTAATTTTTGTATATTTAGTAGGCTGGTTTTAAACTCCTGACCTCAGGTGATGTGCCCACCTCAGCCTCCCAAAGTGCTGGGATTACAGGCGTGAGCCACCGCACCCAGCCCCATGCGTCAAATACTTTTGAGCTCTGATAATACAAAAATATGCAAATGACCCAGTCCTTGACTTATAGGTTAGTGGGGGAGATAAGTAATAAAACAAGTACAGTAAAAAGATAAGAGCCACCATGGGTAAGTATACGGTGCTATGCTGTGTGTAGAAGGAGCACCTACCATGGTCTGAGGGGGTGGAGTCAGGGAAGCTTCCCAGAAGAAGTGACATTTAAGCTGAGACCTGAAGGATGAGTAGGAAATAGTTAGGTAGAGAGATGAAGGAAAAGTGTTCCAGGTAAAGGAAACAGCATGTGCAAAAGCCTAAAGACCAAGGGAGCATGGGCACGTCAGCTTAACTGTGAGCGGTGTGCAAGGCAGGGACTTGGGAAGAGACAGGGCTGAAGAGGTAAGCAAGGCTGGATCATTTAAGGATCACTAGCAATTTAATTACAGACTTTATTCTAAGAATAATACAAACTGAATTTAAAAGCACTTAGTTTGTAATAAATATAATAGTTAATATTCGTAATACATCGAGAGGGTACACAAACTGAAAAGAATAGCTCATAAAAAGGAAATACAATTGAAGTGAGTGTTGCACAACTCTAAGTTAACTAAAAATAATTGGATTGTATACTTATTAAAACAAGTACATTTCAGAGTTTGTAGATTATACCTCAAAAATATATCTTTTCAAAAACTTTAATGTAAATGCCTATTAAGCATTTGAAAAATACCTGACCTAATAATAAAATACAAATCAAACCAACTAGGTAGTACCCTTTATCCTAAAAAATTAGTAGTGATTAAAATACAAATGAAATGAGGCTGGACACATTGGTGTGGGCTTATAATCCCAGCTACTCAGAAGGCTGAGGTGGGAGGATTGCTTGAGCCCAGGAGTTCAAGACTAGCCTGGGAAATAGCAAGACACCAACTCAAAAATGAAAATGAAATGAGAATATTCAGTGTAAATAAGGTTAGGAAAAATGAGCATTCCTATACTATTCTAGCTGGAATAAACATTAATTGAAATAACCCTTCTAGAAAGCATAAATATATAACAGAAGTCTTTAAAACAATTTTTTTTTTTTCCACAGAGTCTCGCTCTGTTACCCAGGCTGGAGTGCAGTGGCACAATCTCAGTTTACCGCAACCTCTGCCTCCCAGGTTCAAGCAATTCTCCTGCCTCAGCCTCCCAAGTAGCTGGAACTACAGGAATGTACCAACACACCCGGTTAATTTTTTGTATTTTTAGTAGAGATAGGGTTTCACTATGTTGGCCAGGCTGGTCTCAAACTCCTGACCTTGTGATCCGCTCGCCTTGGCCTCCCAAAGTGCTGGGATTACAGGCATGAGCCACTGTGCCTGGCCTTAAAATGATTTATACCTTATAATCTAGTAATTGAATTTCTTGAAATCTTAATAAATGTTCCAAACTGAGTCAAATATTTCTAGCCAATGATGTTCATTGTAATGTAATTTATCACAGAAAAACAATGGCTGGGTGTGGTGACTCACATCTGTAATCTCAGCATTTTGGAAGGCTGTGTGAGAGGATTGTTTGAGCCCAGGAGTTTGAGACCAGCCTGGGCAACAGGATGAAACCCCGTTTCTCCAAAATATAAAATATTTGGATAGGCATGGTGGTACACGTCTATGGTCCCAAGCTTTTTGGTGGGGCTGAGATGGAAGGATCACTTCAGCCCAGGTCAGGGCTTCAGTGAGCTGTGATTGTACCACTACACTCCAGCCTGGGCAACAGAGTGAGACCCTGTCTCAAAAAAAAAAAAAAGCTGGGGGCAGGGGGGTTGGAAAAAAACTGAATGCCAACCAATAATGGAATGGAATGGTTAGAAAGAGTTAAAACTACTGAATGGAGCCGGGTGCGGTGGCTCACGCCTGTAAGCCTATAACTTCAGGCAGGCATGGGGGTGCACGTCTATAGTCCCAGTTACTTGAGAGGCTGAGAAGGGAGAATCGCTTGAACCTAGGAGGCGGAGGTTACAGTGAGCTGAGATCATGCTACTACACTCCAGTCTGGGCAACAGAGTGAGACTGTCTCAAAAAAGCAAAACAAAACATACAAACAAAAACTACTGAATGCGGTCATTTAAATGATATAGCAATACATCTGTGACAGATACCAAACTTCTAAAAAAAAAAAGATATAAAATTATATATATACAGCAGTACTTCAGCTTTATAAAATAAATGGCACATGTCTTTTTTTTTTAAATCTTTTCTGTACTTCTCTATATTTCTGGATTTCCTACAATAGTCATTTCTAGAGTTCATGAAAATTTCTACAGCTGTCTTCAAAAAATTCAAAGGCATCACTTTTTTTTTTTTTTTCTCTGTCACTGGTGCCTAAATCAGGAAAAGCATCACTTGTGTTTATACTTAATAGAAATCAATTTCATATCTGCCTTGGCTTTATTTTCTCAAGCTAGTGAGAGAGGTATGCCATATTTAATCCATATGTACATATAACTCAATAATATTTATTCAGCATCAAGAAATAAGATGTATATGTAAATGGATTTACGCATTAATTAGAATGTGCATCTTAAATGTCAAAACTTTGGTGAAACTTAGATGGACATCTATCTAAAAATACACCACACTCAATCCTGATGGCTTAAATCAAGATTTAAAACAAGAGTAAGCCTTCTTATGATGATTCAGAATCATCATTAGGAACATATAATAGTAGCTGTCAGGAACTACTGGGTCCTAGAGGGCTATCTGTCCCTATATTAATTAGGCAAGAATTGCTCAATTTTTTTATTACGCCAGCTACTTGTGGGTTTTTTTTTCCCCCTTTTCCCTTGTGGTGAAACCAACAGCTATTCTTTCCCAGCACTATAGGGAACCTGCCTTTAGCAGCACCTGTAATTTTCCATTCTTATGCTGCTTTTGGTAATATAAGAATAAGAAAACTTAATATCCACATTTATAATATTTATGTATAAATTAAGAGTTAATAGGCTTCAAACAAAGCTATCACCTAAAATGATTTGCATAAACTTAGATGATTCTGTTCTAGGTAGTCAAGGTTGCAATATAAATGATCTCCAAAGAGATTGTGAGTTCTTGATTGTGTTTCATATCTTGCACCTTTATTCAACTGGCAGTCAAGTCTCAGGATCAGAAACTGCATATGCTGTTTCTCTTACCACATCATGGAAAGAGATATAAACCAGAAGCCAAGGAACTTAGTTCTATGCAGTTATTACACCCACAAGTTTTGTCACCTTCAGCCAAGTCTTTAAACTGTGGTACCTGTCCTGCGTAACTTTTGAGGCTGCTTGAGAATTAAATTAGATCACAAACACACACACACCAAAAACCACTCTGAAAAGTACAGAGCACTACAGAAAACTAAAATACTATTATAGTATTATACTGTATTTATTTAACCCTGGATCAATATAGGTATCAATTCAGAAAATTCACAAAAGATTGGGGATTGGTGGGAGAATGGGGAGGAGATGATGGTCAAAGGGTACAAAGTCTCCATTAGATAGGAGGAGTAAGTTATGAAGAGCTATTGTACAATATGGTTTCTATAGTCAATAATAATGTATTGTAGACTTGAAAATTGTAGCTGGTCACAGTGGCTCATGCCTATAATCCCAATTCTTTAGGAGGCTGAGACAGGAGGATCCCTTGAGGCCAGGAGTTCAAGACCAGCCTGGGCAGCAAGTCCCCAAGCAAGTCTCCATCTCTACAAAGAAAAAAAATTAAAATTAGCTGGGCAGTCCCAGATACTCAGGAGGCTGAGGTAGGAGGATCACTTGAGCCCAGGAACTTGAGGCTGCAGTGAGCTATGACTGTGCCACTGCACTCTAGCCTGTGCTACAGTGAGACCCCATCTTTAAAAAAAAAAGAAAGAAAGAAAGAAAGAAAGAAAATTGCTGTGAGATTTTAAATGTTTTCACCACAAAAAAAGCTAACTAGGTGAAGTGATAGATGTTAATTAGCCTTACTTAATTATTCTATAATGTACACATATATTAAAACATCATGTTTTATACCATAAATGTTTTGTCCATTAAAAAGTAATACATTTTTTAAAATAAAAAAGAAGTTTTAAAAAAATTTATACCAGAAAGAACAGAAAGAGACAGAGATGATTCTTATATTGCCTTCTAGTAATCAGGAAACATCTATTATCTAAGAAGAACAATATCTATCCCAAGAGTTGGCATCTCTGATCCCTCCCCTCAAATCTAATCAGTTCCCAAGTCTTTTCCACAACCCCTCACATCTGTCTCTTTCGTTCCTTTACCACTTCAAAATCCCAGTTTGGGCATTTATTACCTCACACCTGAGCTTCTAGAACAGCCTCTCACTGGCTCCACTCATGGCCTCTCTCTCTTTCTCAAAGAGAAAGTTCTCTGGCTCATATCTACTAGATCAATTTTCTTAAAATAGGCCTGGTGTGGTGGCTCATGCCTGTAATTCCAGCACTTTGGGAGGCCAAGGTGGGCAGATGGCTTGAGCCCAGGAGTTCGAGACCAGTCTGGGTAACATGGCGAAACCCCATCTCTACAAAACACAACCAAAAAAAACACAAAAATTAGCCAAGCATGATGGTGCATGCCTGTAGTCCCAGCTACCGGGGAAGCTGAGGTGGGAGGATCGCCTGAGCCGAAGAGGCGGAGGTTGCAGTGAGCTGAGATTGTGCTACTGCACTCTAGCCTGAATGGCAGAGTGAGACTCTGTCTCAAAAAAAAAAAAAAACTTAAAATACCACTGTGATCATATCTACTCAAAACCTCAGCAGACTCTTCATTACCTTCTCCATCAAGTTCAAACTCCAAACTCCCAAGATCAGTAGTCCCTGTGCAGTCCCAGCTGCCTCCTCACCTTTATCTCTTACTACTCTCCCAAACAAATCCTTCCTCAAACTGGTCTATTTAATTCCTTCAGATATGCCCTGTACTCTTCTGCCTCTAAGTTTTGGCGTACACAATTTCTCTTCACTTGCAATACTCTCTTCTTCACAGCTTCTCTCTTGGCCTATAGAAATTCAATCCATCCTTCAAGAACTAGTTTGAGAGCCACCTACTAGGCATACTTTTTCATCACCAAGGAGGAAAAGATGGCAGATTCTAAAGTTAGACATGTCTGGGTTTGAATTATAACTCCAGTCACTTACTGGCTGAGTGACACTGCATATACTCCTTAAAACTCTTTGCCTCAGCTTCTTCATCTTTAAGATGGCGATAAGAGCAACTTCCCTAAGGCATATTATGTAAAGTAAATGAATTAATTCATGTAAAGCACTTAACATGATGCCTGGCATAGATGAGGACCCAAGAAATGTTAGATATTGTTATTACTCTTATTATTAACATTGCCATTAGTGAATTTATCTTAATCTGAATTCAGATAATACTTATGGCCATTACAAACCCTTCACATACCTACAGTATCATTCCCCTCCTTCTTCTTTTCCCTCTTACCTCATGTTTGTTCTTCCTCCAATGCCCCAGCCCCCCAGATTGCAAGATCCTGATGAACGGCTCAATTTCTTATACATCTTAGTATCTAGAGTGGTCACTCACACCTAGCATATTGTTTAATGCCTAATGAAACAACACTAAAGAGCTGGCAGTATTAAAATGCCCTGCATCCTATAGTGAAAAAGTATTAACAGCGTGCTTAAAATGATTAATTAAAAAATGTAAATTTCCAGCCTCACAAAATTAAACCTCTTCTTTCATGGTTCTCTAGGTTCTTTTTGCTATTTTAAAGCAAACGACCCAACCTATTCATGCAGCAAGAGATGGAACAGCAAAATATATGGAGGTCAGACAGCAGCCAAATGCTAGAGTACAAGGACCTCGAAACAACTCAGCTGAACACAATTCTGGATGAAGTCCAAAAGGGAGACAATTTAAAGGGAAAGGAAGCTGGCTTATTAGTTATGCTAATAACGCTGATTGTTACACCAGCCTTAGGATTCCTTTGCATACAGGGCCATGTATAAACAACTGAAATAACCAGGCTAGTAGATGTAGAAATATTAGTGATTTAACTTAACAATGGAGCTTATTACACGATCAATTTAATTACCTATGTCAAAAGTGACTATTAACATACCTCAAGATTTGAAAGTAACTCAAGTTTTGGCTAATGAAGTCATATCAAGTGTACACAGTCTTACTGTATACTAATCATTCACTTCAAGTAAATTAGTATGATGACAACTTGATATACATATATTATCATAGCATAAACTATTTTCAACAATGCCCAAGGAAAATAAATGTTACTCTAGTACTGATTTCCAGTTTATTTGTATGACTCTAATAACTTTCAATCGATTTATTCAAAATCAGGCCTACTAACCACAAAACAAAGAGTTTACTAGTGGAGTGAATTAAGAAGGTTTGATGGTATGTTAATGACTTTCCAAAAACTAGCATAAAGTACTACACATAAGAATAAACTATATTAAATTTGTATTCCTATGATACTTGTCCTCAGATGACCCTAAAATGTTTTACCAGCTTTGAAGTACAAGTATTCTCAAATCACAAAATCTTAGATTAGAAATAGAAGTCCCCCACTGCAGGAATTCTTTATATCACCTCCCAGGCAAAATGTTCTCCAGCCTTTGCCTGAATATTTCCAGCAATGTGCACTCACTATTTTGCAAGGCAGTGCACTCCACTGTTACAAATTCTTCCTTAGAATCACTGAAAATATGCCTCCCTGAACCAAAAATCCCAGTTCTGCTCTCTGAAACAACCCAAGATATGTAAACCTTTGAAATAAAATCACTTATTGAATAGTTGTCAATTTGGTCACACAAAATGCAATTAAAGCTCAGAAAAGAAGAAACTACAACCATACACAACAAAACTTTGAAATTCAGGAAATTATACTGAAATGACAAGCCAGCAAATTTCAGGATATCAAAGCTCACACCTCAGTTAACATACAAATATTAAGAGTAACCTGACTGATTTTTTTTTTACAATGGAGAGTGGTACAGTGTTTATTAAATACCTTTTTTTGCAACTTGATACTACTAAATCCACCAACACAGTTTTTAAAATTACAGTTCTGCAGGAAGTTCAAAGTGGTTTTCCCAGTTGCTCACATTTTCATTCAGTCTATTTCTCTCTAAAACATCTGGGTGTTTGTTTTTTAAAGCCCATTCGCCCCACTGGTGCAATATATTGTTTTTAAAAATAAATATTTTCAAAAACGAAGCCTAAGAGAATGGAGTGTAAAAGAGTGGGGGTGGTGAAAGGAGAGAAGGCAAAGACGGGCCCAGCGGGGAAAGGCTGGTTACTGGGTATTCTCCTTCTGAGAGCATGCTTTATTGGCATAGGCATCTGAGGTAACGAGTCATACAAACACGACCTTATCGTGAGCAATGAGTGTAAGGCATAAATATCTGTAAGATGGAAATAATTTGGCACTGATCACCAAGCAGCACCAGATGCTTCGGGACCTCATAAAGAAAAGGTAAGAGGTCCACGAAATAGAGATCATTGCCACCCTTTGGGGTGGGGGCCAGGAGGGAGAAACCAAGGAGTAACTACCGTTGGGCAGTTCAAAGCCTGAACAGTACAGAGCACAAGAAAGCCAGCAAGTGACTAGGGGAAGGCACACACCCTGGCGAGTCCGAAGAAGGGTGTGCAGTGTGCAAATACTGAACAGGTCTATGAAATGGTGTGGGTAAGTGATGTGGGTGTGGGTAAGGGGCAACGCAGGAGGCTCACGGTCCCCTCCCTGCCGCAGAGCAACAGAGGGTAAAAGAAGGGGGAGGGTGAAAAGCAAGAATGACTCATTACCAAAAGGAAGTGCTCAAGCCATATGGAGGCATGCCACAGGGGATTTCAGGGCGAGGATTGTGAGGAGCTGGGTGCTCAGGGTGATGGGGGCAAAAATCAACGTCTTGTAGTTCCTGCTGCTAGTCTTTAAGATGGGGGTGTGGGGGGTTCGTGGCAGCCGACTGCCGAGGCCTGGGAAGCTGCGCGGCGCGTGCGCAGTGGCGTTCGGCGGGACCCGCTGAGGCAAAGCAGAGCCGCAGTGACAGAAGCAAGCGGAACGGCCGCCAGGAAGGACTCACCGAGGCGCAGGGGCTGGAGGTAGTGCTGGGGGTAGGTGACCGCTGGACCGTGACCAAAGCCATCTAGGCGCTGCTGGGTTGTTCCGGGCAGGGCATTCTTGTCCTGAGTGTGGGGGGCGGGAGGGTGACGGAGCCGGGATGGGGAAAGGGGTGCGGGGTGGGGATGAAGGGAACGGGGAGGAGGAGGAGGCCGCAGGAACGGCCGCAGACTCCGCACCCACCACCAGACTCTCGCCGAATGACGCGCCGAACGGGCGGCGGGCGGGCGGGCGGTTCGGCAGCTGCGGGGCACAATGAGCGCTCCCAGTGCGCAGGCGCCACCTGTCAGCTACCGCCTCTCCCCTGGGCGCGCGCCGCCGCCTGGTTGTAACCCTTGAGTTGCCGGAAGCCGGCCAAGTGCGTGGGCTTCGGGCCGCCGCACCCTCCCGGGTTGCCTCCTTCGCACTGGAATTGCGCGGTTTGCCAGCGCTGGGTGCTGTGGAGTGGGGTGGGGGAAGGGGCCGGGGGGAGCCAGCCGGGTGAGGGGTCTCAGCCGGGTGAGGGGGCCGCTGGAGTCTTCACTTCTGAGAGACAACCATTTTATGAGGTGGGGCGGCGCACAGCTTAACCAACCTTAGAAAAAAGCATCTGAGATGAAAATCCTGAAGCAAACACGTTTTCTAGTGGGAACGGGCTCCGCAGAGTTTCAGACCCTCTCAATGGGCGCAGACAGGACTGAGCTAGACCAGTTTACCCCCTTCGCTCCGGTTCTCGGGGCCTTTTTCTCAACTTTCCCACCCTTCCGTCCATGTTTTATGATGAGACTTCTGGAAAGAAACCCATTTTCCTTTTGATACCCTGGAAAGGTTTGTGGTACCCTCATGCTTCCTCTATTGGCTGTCTAAAGACTTATTCATTATTCCTGAGGAGAAGAGAAGCTGAGCGCGCCTGGGAGTCCGTGGAAGCCTGGCTCGATGAGTTGTGAGGGTCCAGTCTGCTATTGACCTCTCACTTGCCTCCTGCTGTAAAGACATTTTCTTAATTAAACAGGATTTGCTCGTTAAGCTTTCTTCTCCTTCGTCTCTAAATGTCATTATTTCATAGACCTGTGTAAAAGTGAAGATTAAAAGATATTTTAAGGGAATGATTTTCTCAGAGGTAAACTCTTTGCAGAACATAAGCAAAGAATGTAATGGAAAATAAAGATTAAAAAGGAAAAAAAATCGCACAATGCAAATATCACTGATTATTTACACAAAGAAAGAGAGTTGACAAGGCTATTTCTCAGTTTGAGTGGATGAGCTGGTAAATACCACCGTATGTATCAAAGCTGTAGAAAACACACACACTCGGGAGTTTGCAGTTATTAAAACCCACCCCCTCCTGTTTGTCACTCAAACACTCTGGGATCTCATTGCTCCTTTTAAACTGACAGGGCTGTCATGAGCTCTTTCTGGCTGCTGTACGGTTAAATGCCACAAGAGTTCTCTGTGCTGAGCCTTTGTTCTCTCCCTGGGGCCCTGTGGTTGAAATAATTAGCAGGGAGGTTCCATCAAGAATCAGACACTGAGGGTCCCTGTACTATACAGTCCTATATAGAGTGTAGTGCAGAGAAGCCAGCTGGTAGGCTTTGCCCCCTGGTGGTAATCAGGAGTGACTGTGAGGCAAAATTAAACAAAGATGTATGGTTCACAGATTAAACAATCTGACTGTGTTTTTCCCAGAGCTCCGTAGTAAACAGGAAAAGAGAAGGCAAGGTTCAGAAGTAAGAACTTTGAACCAATGCATGGAGACCAAACAGGAAACTAGATACACAGCCAAGAAATACACATAGCTAGAAGCTGAATGAACTCAAATAAATGAAATATATGTGCTTTATGAACCAAAGTATCATTCTAGAAAAAGTAATACTCAAATCTGTAGGTCTTAGTACTTGTATGTTTGATTCTCCGACTCAGGGACGGCAACAATGATGATCTACTTTTTCATGGTAACATACTCTTAAGAAATTCTCTTGGAAAATGTAGGACTTGAGTCCATTAACCTTGAAGTGAGAAAGAGCACTACCATTGGAATCAGAAGACCTGGTTTCTAGTTCCAGCTCTAAAACCTTATGCAAATGGCTTGAACTTTTTGAGCGTTAATTCCTTTATCTCTACAATGGAACCCTAACTGATAGGATTCTTGAGAAAATATATGGTAAAGTGCAGTATAAACTCTAAAGCCCTCTATGTAATTAAGATAACTTTTTTTTTTTTTTTGAGACAGAGTCTCCCTTTGCCGCCCAGGCTGAAGTACAGTGGTGCAATCTCGGCTCACTGCAACCCCCACCTCCTGGGTTCAAGAAATTCTGCGGCTTCAGCCTCCCCAGTAGCAGGGGCCCGCCGCCACACCCGGCTAGTTTTTGTATTGGCCAGACTGGTCTCGAACACCTGTCCTTAAGTGATCTGCCCACCTCAGCCTCCCAAAGTGTTAGGATTACAGGCGTGAGCCACTGCACCGGGCCTTTTTTTTGTTTTTTTTTTGTTTTTTTTTTTTTTTGACGTGGAGTTTCACTCTTGTTGCCCAGACTGGAGTGCAATGGCACAACCTCAGCTCACTGCAACCTCCGCCTCCCTGGTTCAAGCTGTTCTCCTGTCTCAACCTCCTGAGTAGCTGGGATTATAAGCATGCACCACCACGCCCGGCTAATTTTATGTCTTTTTGGTAGAGACGGGGGTTTCACCATGTTGGTTAGGCTGGTCTTGAACTTCTGACCTCCGATGATCCACCTGCCTTGGCCTCCCAAAATGCTGGGATTACAGGCGTGAGCCCCTGCGCCAGATCATCATTCTTTTTCTTAATAGTAGAAGTAGATTAGTGGTCAAGACATGTTTCATCTGTAGGTAAGTGTGGAACATTTTTGTTCCACATATCTAAGGTGATAAAATCCTGATCAAGAATTATGAGATACCAAAATTCACATTGTTTGTATCAGGAAGTTCATTTATTAATTTTCAGGGGAAATATTTCTTCCTGGTATATACCTTTTAAAGAAACTAAGATTTAGAAATTATTGGTGCATGTTCATTAATTTATTTACTAATAATTGAGAAAATATTTTTTGAATGTGTATCGTATACTAGACACTGCTTTAAGAACAAGAAATGTTTATCTACCTCTTAGGGGCTCAAAGCCAATTAGTAGGGGAAAACACGTCAACAAATAATTAGAGCATAGTTTAGTGGTACCATGGCTTCTGTCACCTCTGCTAGGCACAAAAGGAGGTATGTAGAAATATAGGAGAAGTATATATACATACAAAGTTCTATAGAAACAAAGCAGAGAAGGTCTGGGCAAATGTGGTCTTTATGATATTGGCTTTCAGGCTTTGTCTGCAGATCCCAGTACAGTCACTTTGTGAACAGAGCTGGACCACAGTAAGCATTTGATGAATCTAGGCTCTGTGCCCCATTTATACCTAGTTTTCCTAGGCTCCACCCTGGTTCCTGCTAGGTCTTCTGGTGAACTGAGAGAGGAGGTATCTTCTAATAGAGTGAAGATCCTAGGATCCTCTTACTATTCTGGCTGAATTTGAGGAGAGAGAGGTCAAGAGCAGGATTCCCAAAAGAGGGAGCCAAAGATACAAAAGTCCTCCTAGTTCTATTTATAGCACTTTCACTCTTCCCACCTATGATGCTGGAGGCCTGGTTGTACCACTGGAGTCCATTTAACCCTTAATTTGTATCAATACTTCTTCCAGGGTGAAATTATAGGGGAGCTTGAAATCTCCGAGGTTAGCTGCTGCTTAAGCTTTGAGAACCTGATGAAAACTATTGACCTTCTCTCCAGAAAGATGTACTTGCATATTTCTCATACCTACTAAAACCTATCAAGGAACCCAGGTGAAGAATCCTGATCTAAATGTTAAAAGGGTGGTTCTTTACCTTTTTTTTTTCACATCATGACATCCATAGAAATAATATTTGTACAGCACACTGGGATAAATTAAAGGGGATTTGGAGGCAACTAATTACATGGGACTTGGTGAAAAAAAAAAGGTTTTCTTTATATTACTTACTTTTAATGAGAAAATAAACATATTAAGGATGACACTAAATACTGAATTTGTATACATTTCCAAATAAAGTTATCTAAAAATTTAATGAAAAACCTGACATTGCTTCTCTAAACATAACTTTTTTTATACAGGATTTTATTATTGAAATGACTGCATGCAGTTCTTGAATGAGACAGTTTAACAGTGATCTCTTCAAATTCTTGGTGGTCATTATTGATGAGAACTTAGTTCATACAAGTAGGTGATAAAAAAAAAAACTTTTTTTGTTTGTTTGTTTTTTTGAGATGGAGTCTCACTGTGTCGCCCAGGCTGCAGGCTGGAGTGCAGTGGCACAATCTCCACTCACTGCAAGCTCTGCCTCCTGGGTTTACACCATTCTCCTGCCTCAGCCTCCCAAGTAGCTGGGACTACAGGCGCCTGCCACCATGCCCGGCTAATTTTTTGTATTTTTAGTAGAGACAGGGTTTCACCATGTTAGCCAGGATGGTCTCAATCTCCTGACCTCGTGATCTGCCTGCCTCGGCCTTCCAAAGTGCTGGGATTACAGGCGTGAGCCACGGAGCCCGGCCAAAAAAAACTTTTAAACAATTTTCACAACAATTCAAAATTTACAAGTATAAATTATAATTGATAATATATCCACATTATCATAGGGTATTTCCTCATTACATTTGCCAGTGGGAATTTCCCCATCTACCCAAACACTTTTCATGTCAAGCATCTATTGCAAAATATTGATAACGGTCTAATTTGCAGAGTATGATTGTGTTATTGGAGCAATAATTCTGCATCTAACTCGAACATAACTAAAAGGGCACATCAGATATAAACAAAAGGAAGAATTCGATATATATAAAAAGAGAGATTGTGAGCTGAGTTCATCAGGAGTACCTAGCAGGCCTCCCTGTCTTTCCTGGCCTTATCTGAGGCTATAAGTCCTGCTCTTTTGGTACCTGGAACATCCTCCAAAGCTCAGTGTTTATGATAGACAGCAATGTGTACTACAGTTGTCTTGTGAAAGTGATGACCTGGTGGTAGAATACTCCTTGGCTTTGCTTGGCAAGAACTTAATTGTGCTGTCCACCAGCAGGACCATGGGCATACTACGGTGGGTATTCACAACCTGATTTTGGGGGGCTGCTGAGAATCTCTAGATCACACTGCTTCTTGCCAGGAGTGAATTACCTAGATGTATCAACCACTCCAGTTCTTTTAAGTAACTCCTCAGGCTGAATAGATCCCTATCTTGCAATATGTCTGAAACTCATTCATTGCATACCAAATGAAGTGTTTCACTTGAAAGATTATGGCTTATATAGCTAAGCTTAAGAGAGAGCAAAAAAAAAAAAAAAAAAAAAAGAGAGAGACAGAGAGAGACAAGAAATCATGGTCCTATCCTTGATAATCCAATCCCTTATATTTGAAACAACTCAGGCATAATTATAAGTATAAATTAATATAGCACAGATATATAAGAGCTGAGAGCAACTGCAGTATTATTGAGTCATGTGTTGCCTTCACTTGGTTGCATTTTTTTCTTAAGTTTTATAAAAACTTTAACTTTTACTAACTTCATTTAACTGTGTCCTAACAGGAGATAGAAACCACACCAGCTTGGGTGGGGTGCAGTGCCTCATGCCTGTAATTCCAGCACTTTGGGAGGCTGAGGCAGGAGGATTGCATAAGAATAGGAATTTGAGAGCAGCCTGGGCAACATAGTGAGACCTTCTCTCTCCAAAAAATACCAAAATTAGCCGGCTGTGGTGGTACATACCTGCAGTCCTAGCTACTTAGGGGTCTGAGGTGGGAGGATTGCTTGTGCCCAGGGTATTGAGGTTGCAGTGAGCTATGATTATGCCATTATACTCCAGCCTGCGTGACAGAGCAAGACCTTGTCTCAAAAAAAAAAAAAAAAAAAAAACCAGAAACTCTACCAGTTATTTGCCAAGAAATTTAACAATGAATTAATTACTAGATATAAAGTTATTAAGTAGATAACTTTTTTAGAGAAATCTAAGGTATCACAGAGGTGAGTAATACCTCCCACCTTAAGGGCTAGAAAACAAAAAACAAAGAATCAAAGGGAAAAATTTAGAAATTTAGAGGATTGGCCCCACAGAGCTAAAACTAAGGTCTCTGAGGAGAAAGTGCTGCTCAGCTGGTGTTAGTGCCTCTGAGCTTAGAGGAGGGGCTTCATGGCACCCAGGGTTCTGGGACACAGACTTCTGAAGCCAGAGCACTGGCTGGCTGGTGGTGGTGCCTTAGAGTAATGAAAATTATAGAACTGTAGAAAAACTACTACACACTGGATTCAGCTGTTGCTTCAAAAAGGAAATGCTCCTACCAGAACGAAGAAGCATTACTAGGTGAAGGACACAGGAACCAAAAGACCACAAGAAGCAGTCAGCAGATAGACAAGAAGGAGCAAGTCTCTTGTCTTTCCTTCGGGTGTGGGATGTCCCTCTGGTGCCCCCAGTTAACATAGTATAACAAAGCCAGCTGGCGAGGCAAAGAAATGTGATTTTCAGGGTCTCAGCTTTAGCAACAAAGAAGAGTAAAAATGGGTGAATTTGGAGATGAGACAATAATTTAATAACTGGCACTTGATTGATGTGGAAATTGATGCCAGAATGGAATTTATCTCCCATCCTCTGGTTTGCATATATCTCTTAAAGACAGTTAAAGACCTTGCTACTTCCTGCTTCTCAGATATACTCAGCATACTTTCATCAATGTGATGCAGACTGGGAAGTCAAGATGCTCAATATCTCTGTGGATTATATTATGGCAGGGAGCTAGAGAAATGATGTAGCCCTGAGGCAAGACTGTGAAGGGATATTGTTGGCCCTGCCAAGTAAAACCAAACCACTTCAGGTGTTTCTTGCCAATTTATATGGAGAAATAAGCCTTTTCTAGGACAGTAGCTACATACCAGGTGCCAAGGGCTGTGTTGATTTGCTTCAATAAAGATACTACATATGGAAGAGGAGGTGCAAGTGGAGGCATAATCTGATAAAATTTACAGTAATCCACAGTCATTCTCCAAGATCCATCCATCTTCTTCTTCGCAGGCCAAACAGACAAGTTAAATTGAAATTGATGTGAGGTAGCTTTCATCACTCCTGCTTTTTTTTTTTTTTTTTTTTTTTTTTTTTGAGATGGAGTTTCCATTGCCTAGGCTGGAGTGCAGTGGCATGATCTTGGCTCACTGCAACCTCAGCCTCCCAGGTTCAAGCGATTCTCCCACCTCAGCCTCCCGAGTAGCTGGGATTTCAGGCATGTGCCACCACGCACGGCTAATTTTCGTATTTTTAGTAGAGACAGGGTTTCACCATGTTGACCGGGCTGGTATCAAACTCCTGACCTCAGGATATCCACCCGCCTCGGCCTGCCAAAGTGCTAGGATTACAGGCGTGAGACACTGTGCCCAGCCTCACTCCTGCTTCTTTCAGATCTTTATTGGTGTCATTAATCTCTGTAATCCCCCATCCCCGCAACCCCAAGGAAGCAATATTTTTGTTTACTGTCCTGGTGTGTTTGGAGGGGGTTTGAGAGGAGGTTTTCAAAGGCTTCAACTTGGCCCCTCCTACTATAATAGTCCTTATTCCAGAGTCAGAGAACTGATATAGAGATCCTGCCAGTTACCAGTATCTCTGTTCTAATTATATATTCAGGGACTGATGAAATCACCACAGGGTGGTTCTGTGGCCCTACTAAACCACTGTGATTCAAACTTGAGTTAAGACTCCATCTGACCACCACAAACCCCCACTTAACCTTATGGACTGAAGTGGTATTTTGGATCCCCAGGATTAACATCAGTTTAGAATTAGTGTTTAGATATCTCTGAAAAACCTGAATATTCCTTTTCCCTAGCACAAAGTCATTTTAGGAAATGGCCACCAATCTCTGTGGAAAAGACTTAGAGGAAGATTTTTCAGTATATTCTAGTGGCAATGCTACAGAGCTCTTTCTCAAAGGGACCCACCTTTCAATTAAGGAACTGGGTGGGAGGTTGGAATTCTCCATTGTGGTGACTAAAATTATATTTTTGGCCCTCATACAGGCAGACCTTGGAGATATTTTGGGTTTGGTTCCAGACCACTACAATAAAGAGGACATCACAATAAAGTGGTCACATGAAGTTTTGGTTTCCCAATGCATATATAAAAGTTGTATTTATCCGATAGTCTATTAAGTGTGCAGTAGCATTTTGTCTAAAAAATGTGCATACCTTAATTTAAAAATACTTTTTTTGCTAAAAAATGCCAACAATCATATGAGCCTTTACCCACTCAAAATCTTTTTGAGGATGGAGGATCTTGCTTCAATGTTGATAGCTGATGACTGATCAGAGTAGTGGTTGCTGAAGGCTGGCGTGGCTGTGCGAATATCTTAAATTAAGACAATTGAGTTTGCTACATTGATTGACTCTTCCTGTCATGAATAATTTCTCTGTAACATTCGATGCTGTTTGATAACTTTTTACCCACAGTGGAACTTCTTTCAAAATTAGAGTCAGTCCTGTCAAATCCTACCACTGCTTCATCAACTAAGTTTATGTAGTATTCTAAATCCTTTGTTGTCATTTCAATGATGTTCACAGTGTCTTCACCAGGAGTGATTCCATCTCAAGAAACTGCTTTCTTTGCCCATCTGTAAGAAGACACTCCTCATTCATTCAAGTTTTATCATGAGATTGCAGCAATTCAGTCACATCTTCAGGCCTCATGTCTAATTCTAGTTCTCTTGCTATTTCCATTACATCTGCAGTTACTTCCTCCACTGAAGTCCTGGGGCCCTCAAAATCATCCATGAGGATTGGAATCAACTTCTTCCAAACTCTGTTAATGCTGATCAATTTTGACTTCCTTCCATGAATCACAGATGTTCTTAATGACATCTAGAATGGTGAATCCTTTCAAGAAAGTTTTCAATTTACTTTGCCCAAATCCATCAGAATAATCACTATCTATGGAAGCTATAGCCTTATGAAATGTATTTCTTAAATAAGACTTGAAAGTTGAAATTGGTCTTTGATCCATGGGCTGCAGAATGGATTCTATGTTGGCAGGCATGGGAACATTAATTACCTTGTACATTTCCATCAGAGCTCTTAGATGACCAAGTGTATTATCAGTGAACAGTAATATTTTGAAAGGAATCAATTTTCCAGTAGATCTCAAAGGTGTATTTAAAATATTCCATAAACCATACTGTAAACAGATGTGCTGTCATCCAGACTTTGTTGTTCCATTTATAGAGAACAGGCAGAATAGATTCAGCATAATTCTTAAGGGTTAGGATTTTTGAAATGATAAATGAGAATTCTTTTCACTTTAAAGTCACCAACTGCATTAGCCCCAAACAAGAGAGTCAGACTGTCCTTTGAAGCTTTGAAGCCAGACGTTGACTTCTCTCCAGCTATGAAATCCTAGATAGCATCTTCTTCCAATAGAAAGGTGTTTTGTCTGCATGGAAAATCCATTGTTTAGTGTAGCCACCTTCATTGCTGATCTTAGTTAAATCTTTTGGGTAACTTGCTGCAACTTCTACATCAGCACGTGCAGCTTCATCTTGCACTTTTAAGTTATGGAAATGTCTTCTTTCCTTAAACCCCATGAATCAACTTCTGCTAGTTTTCAGCTTTTCCTCTGCAGCTTTCTCACCTCTCTTAGCCTTCACAGAATTGAAGAGAAGTTAGGGCCTTGCTCTGGATTGGGCTTTGGCTTAAGGGAATGTTGTAGCTGATTTGATCTTCTATCCAGACCACTAACAGTTTCTCCATATCAGCATATCTGCTATATGAATTCTTCAAACACTTTTTGAACCTGGAGTGTTTGTTCCTTCTGCTTCAAATATCCTTGTTCCTTTGTTCCTTCTGCCTCAAATATCCTTTCCCCCTCCTTTACACAAAACTTTCTTACTAGTCTTTTACTATCCAGCTTCCTTTGTGAGAACATCCATAACTACCCTGGGAAAATTAATTGCTTATTTCTTTGTTCCTTAACATTTTGTGTGTACCTCTACTCTTTTACTTTGCAGATTGAATTGCATCTGTTTCCCTCACTGAACTGGGAACTCTTTTTTTTTTTTTTTTAAGACAGAGTTTCGCTCTTGTTGCCCAGGCTGGAGTGCAAATGGCATGATCTCGGCTCGCTGCAACCTCCGCCTCCCAGGTTCAAGAGATTCTCCTGCCTCAGCCTCCTGAGTAGCTGGGATCACAGGCACCTGCCAACACACCCAGCTACTTTTTTGTATTTTTAGTAGAGACAGGGTTTCACTATGTTGGCCAGGCTGGTCTTGAACTCCTGACCTCAGGTGATCCACCCGCCTTGGCCTCCTAAAGTGCAGGGATTACAGGCATGAACCACTGCGCCCGGCCTAAACTGGAAACTCTTTAAGGCAGGTCATATTAATCCTTTTAAGCCCCAACATTTGCCTGCATATAGAAAGCACCCAAAAAAGGCTTATTGAGTTGAATGTATCTGAATGCATGCAAACCAAATAGATTTTAAAAGAAACGGAAGGAAGCTTCTCGGCAATTTCAGGAGATGGACACCATAAGCAAAGAAATGAGGCTGTTGAGAATGTACAGTTGGGAGCTATCACATACATTTATTTTCTATTATTTATTAAGTGCTTCAAAAAGGCTTTGAGGCAGCTATTTTTAAATGTTGGAAATTCTTCTCTCCAAAGGCAGTACTTTTGGTTTATTTAGCTAGAACATGTGTTATGTTGATAAAAAGAAAAGGGAATGCCTGGGTGTGGTGCCTCACACCTGTAATCCCAGCACTTTGGGAGGCCGAGGAGGGTGGATCACTTGAGGTCAGGAGTTCAAGACCAGCCTGGCCAACATGGTGAAAACCCATCTCTACTAAACGTACAAAAATTAACCAGGCGTGGTGGTGAGCACCTGTAGTCGCAGCTACTTGGCAGGCTGAGGAAGCAGAATCACTTGAACCCGGGAGGCGGAGGTTGCAGTGAGCCGAGATTGTGCCACTGCACTCCAGTGTGGGCAACAGAGTGAGACTCTGTAAAAAAAAAAAAAAGAAAAGAAAAGGGAATACATTAGAGCATTAGATACATACTATTTCAAATTAGAGTATCTAGACTGTAACTGTCCTGGAGTCAGAGACTGTGTGAATATAATTTACTCTTTACACAACACCTAGCTCATATATACATAAACTCTTAAATGATTTTTGGCATGGCAGTGATTTAATAATCTGTGAATCTACAGTCATTTGCAGTAAAGTGGGGATCTGGTAATTATTTAATACCTCAATATGAATAAATAAACCAGATAAGTCACATTCTTCTGGAATTCTCCCTTGCCAAAAAAAATGCTTTTTGAGATATTATTATTCTGTTCTCTATCTACCTTTCTTGCATGAATAGGTAGCTATAAAAGTTTCGCTTTACCTCACCTTGTTATCTCAAAAATTAATGAGGATGACAATCATGTTAAAAAATGCAATTGCATTACTGTTGTTGTTGTTGTTTTAATGATAGTAGCGATGATTACTATGGTGAGTTTTCTTGTCTCCCTGAGCAATGATCTAGCTTTGGTCAGTAGCAACAGCCATAACAGTAATACAGTTGGAAAAGTTCAGCAGTTGAGAATTTATCATTCAATAGAATTGTGGAGTGAGGTGAGGGCAGGAGTGAGGGAGATTTTTTAACTTACAGAGTACTTTGTGATGTTTATTAATATTTCTTTCTTTTTGTTATTAATACTGGTCTAGTAATATTCTTCTATACCATTTGGTGATACCTTTTGGAGTCCAGATGAATGAGTCAACATCTCAAGAGGAAGTCAGACCTGATCAGGTTCTTGTCCTACATAGGTTTATTACATTTATGAGAAGATTTGAGATTCACATTCTTGGGAAAATTGAGATGCAATATCATAGTCTATCATGTAATTATTTCTCTTTTTGGTTGAAGTATTCTGCATCAGGTTTTGACAGAAATGCTGAAAAGGGGGTCAAAATAACAGTTGAGTCATGGCAACCTGCTTCTAGTTGGTTGGCATTCCTTGATTATATATAAAAGTCTGTTATTGTTTGAATTTGTTGATACAACTACTTTGTGTAATGTTATTTGGCATGATATTTACTCATTATGTGAAATTTCTAAAAGTTAAAAGCTTACTGTATTAAAGTATAAGACAGTAGTTTAATCCACAGCTCTTTTTGGATGCCATTTACTAACACTGTTTCCATTTCAGGAAAATGGAAAAGACAAAAAGAGGAAATGGAGCTCAACTGAAGTGAAAGAGCTTCATGAGGTAGAGTTGGCATGAATAAATCAGATATTAATGCTGGAGAATAAACTAGCTAAATCAATTTTCTTATGGTAAAAGAAAAGGTGTGGGTGTTCAAAAAAATAAGTAACATTGCAAAAGGAAAAGGACAAACTCATGTTGATTATTAAGCTGATTCATTTGAGTAAGTTGTGGGAAACTTCCATAGACAGGTAAATTATTTGTGAAGAGCTGTTATAAATTACAGATAAATAAAGAATGCTTTCTAAAGTTACCCTAAAAACTGTAACCACCAGCTTTTAGGATCACTTTACTATCATGCTGAAAATGTAATTTCCAGGTTAATCATTTAAGTAACTTTGTGTTTAAATAAATACAAGGCTACAATAAAGAAAAACATTTCATAGAAAAGGGGAGGCAATTGAAAATAGTCCTATAGATTCACAAGTGAGTTGACTAATGTGGGTTTTTTTAAATATCCTACTGATTGTCGATGGCTGACACCTGTAATCCCAGCACTTTGGGAGACCGAGGTGGATCACTTGAGGTTAGGAGTTTGAGACCAGACTGGCCAACATGGCGAAACTCCATCTCTACTAATAATACAAAAATTATCCGGGCATGGTGGTGCATGCCTGTAATCCTAGCTACTTGGAAGGCCAAGGCACGAGAATCACTTTGACCCAGGAGGTGGAGGTTGCTGTGAGCTGAGATTGTGCCACTGTACTCCAGCCTGGGCAAGGGTGAAACTGTGTCTCCAAAAAAAAAAAAAAAAAATCCTATTGTCAGATTTTTAAAGTACATTAGCATGTATATAAAAACTATTTTGTTGCTATTCATAAAATTAATCCTTTATTTCCTCAATTAAGATGAAATGCTTTTTCTTTTTGCCACAAATACAGAAAGTGATTCTAGTAGTAAAACAGTAGCATTTCCAAAGGTCTGATTTCCCTATGCTATGGTTTCAAATTATGTTTCTATAAAGTGTTGTATAATTCAAGAATTAATGTCATCTAAAATGATTCCTAGCATATTACTTTGTTAGTAATAGGAAGATGTGATGACATTTTGAACCAACACATTTTATCTTGTAAATGCAGAAAATACACAGTGATTACCTCTTTGCTTCTAATATACAACATTATATCCCAGAAAAATTAACTAGGGATGTTTGGTTAACTCTTACAAAGCAATTAACTTTCCTTTACTTGGAATAATTTATACAACTTTGTGGAAAATCAAGTCACATTGAAATTGGTGATTTTTTTTCTCTTTTCAAAGACTTTACAGAGTGTGCCAGACGTTCCTGTAAAAGAGGCCACTAACAATGTGGTGGAGAAAGCAACGGATGAAATCAAATCCCAAGGTAGAGAACTAGCCTTTCTCTTATACAATAGAATCTAAAACTGGCCAGGCGTGGTGGTTCACCCCTGTAATCCCAGCACTTTGTGAGGCCAAGGCGGGTGGATCACCTGAGGTCAGGAGTTCAAGACCAACCTGGCCAACATGGTGAAACCCCTTCTCTTCTAAAAATACAAAAAATTAGCTGGGTGTGGTGGCGGGCGCCTGTAATCCCAGCTACTCTGGAGGCTGAGGCAGGAGAATCAAGTGAACCTGGGAGGCAGGGGTTGCAGTGAGCTGAGATCGTGGATTGCACTCCAGCCTGGGTGACAGAGCGAAACTCCATCTCAAAAAAACAAAAATCTAAAACTATCTTTAAAATTTTACTGGGGATGTATTATTCAAGATTTTGCATTTTAAAGACATAATTTCAGAGGATATTTTATTTTATTTTTATTTTTTAGAGATGGGTCTTGCCCTGTCACCCAGACTGAAGTTCAGTGACATGATTATACTTCACTGCACACTCAAAGTCCTGGGTTCAAGTGATCCTCCCACCTCAGCCTCCAGAGTTGCTGGGACTGTGGGTGCACACTACTTCACCCAGCTAGTTTTTTAATTTTTGTTTTTGTAGAGACAAGGTCTTGCTATGTTGCCTGGGCTGGTCTCAATCTCCTGAACTCAGGCAATCCTCCTGTCTCAGCCTCCAGAGTCAGTGAGAGTGTAGGCCAGAAAGTATTTTAAATGCAGTTTGGGAAATAATTTAAAATGTATTTCATTCACCTTCTATTAATGCTTTTGCGGCAATTTATGATTATTCATCTTGTACTTAAAGAGAAAATTTATCTAAGAAAACTGACTGACATATAGCAGGCAACCCACTAATACAATAATAAAATGAATAACTCCAGTGATTTCGGATGCTTATTGTCCTTGGCCCTGTTTATTGTTTTTGTTTTTGGTTTCTTTTGGTGTTGTTTTTTTTTTTTTTCTCTTCCCGAGACGGAGTGTCACTCTTGTTGCCCAGGGTGGAGTGCAATGGCGCGATCTGGCTTCACCACAACCTCTGCCTCCTGGGTTTAAGCAATTCTCCTGCCTCAGCCTCCCGAGTAGCTGGGATTACAGGCATGTGCCACCACGCCTGGCTAAGTTTGTATTTTTTTTTTTTTTTTTTTTTTTGAGACGGAGTCTTGCTCTGTCGCCCGGGCTGGAGTGCTGTGGCCGGATCTCAGCTCACTGCAAGCTCCGCCTTCCGGGTTTACGCCATTCTCCTGCCTCAGCCTCCGGAGTAGGTGGGACTACAGGCGCCTGCCACGTCGCCCGGCTAGTTTTTTGTATAGTTTTTTTTTAGTAGAGACGGGGTTTCACCGTGTTAGCCAGGATGGTCTCGATCTCCTGACCTCGTGATCCGCCCGTCTCGGCCTCCCAAAGTGCTGGGATTACAGGCTTGAGCCACCGCGCCCGGCCTAAGTTTGTATATTTAATAGAGACGGGGTTTCCCAATGTTGGCCAGGCTGGTCTCAAACTCCCAACCTCAGGTGATCCGCCCACCTTGGCCTCCCAAAGTGCTGGGATTACAAGCATGAGCCACTGTGCCTGGTCTACCCTGTTTATTGTTTTTACACTTGTACTTGACCACATATTTATTCTATTTGATCCAAAGCTTGACTACTAGCCCCATCCTTAACCCAAATTCCACATAAATATGCAGATTGAAAATTTATAGGACTAAAAAGGCTTCAAAAAAGTAGATAAGACATTCATCTCTTTCATTACAGCTCTTTTAACTCCAAATACTTAGTGAAATCCCATACCACCAGAAATTCTTTACAGTATTTAAAATTTAACAATTTTACTGTAATTTTTCTTCAATTTACAAGAAAATATTTGCAAACTGTGTAACCAACAAATAACTAATATCCAGAATCTACAAGGAACTCAAACAAATCAGCAAGAAAAATAAAACAAAAAACGATTATCCCATAAAAAGTGGGCAAATGACATGAACAGACATTTCTCAAAAGAATATATACAAATGGCCAATGAACATGTGAAAAGGGGCTGAACATCACTAATCATCAGGGAAATGCAAATTAAAACCACAATGAAATACTACCTTACTCCTGCAAGAATGATCATTATTAAAATGTCAAAAAACAATAGATGTTAGCATGGATATGGTGAAAAGGGAATGCTTATACACTGCTGGTGGGAATGTAAATTAGTATAACCTTTATGGAAAAGAGTACGGAAATTTCTTTCTTTTTTTTTTTTTTTGAGACGGAATCTCACTCTGTTGCCCAGGCTGGAGTGCAGTGACACGATCTTGGCTCACTGCAAGCTCCGCCTCCCGGGTTCACGCCATTCTCCTGCCTCAGCCTCCTGAGTAGCTGGGACTACAGGTGCCCACCACCACGCCCGGCTAATTTTTTCTATTTTTTAGTAGAGACGGGGTTTCACTGTGTTAGCCAGGATGGTCTCGATCTCCTGACCTCATGATCTGCCTGCCTCGGCCTCCCAACGTGCTGAGATTACAGGCGTGAGCCACCGTGCCCAACTGAGTATGGAAATTTCTTGAAGAACTAAAAGTAGATCTACCATTCAATCCAGCAGCCCCACTACTGGGTATCTACCCAAAATAAAATAAGTCATTATATTAAAAAGACACCTGCAAGTATATGTTTATTGCCGCACAATTCACAGTTGCAAAGATATGGAACCAACCTAAGTGCCCACCAACCAATGAGTTTGGATAAAGAGCACTTTGGGAGGTTGAGGTGAGCGGATCACAAGGTCAAGAGATTGAGACCATCCTGGCCAACATGGGGAAATGCCATCTCTACTAAAAATACAAAAATTAGATGGGTGTAGTGGCAGGCGGCTGCAATCCCAGCTACTTGGGAGGCTGAGGCATGAGAATCGTTTGAACTCGGGAGGCGGAGGTTGCAGTGAGCCGAGATCATGCCACTGCACTCCAGCCTGGCAACAGAGTGAGACTCCGTCTCAAAAAAAAAAAAAGAAAAAGAAAAAGAAAATGTGGTATATATACACCATGGAATACTACTCAGCCATAAAAAGAATGAAATGATATCTTTTACAGCAACTTGGATGGAGCTGAAGGCCATTATTCTAAGTGAAGTAACTCAAGAATGGAAAGCCAAATACCATATGTTCTCACTTAGAAGTGGTAGCTAAGCTATGAGTATGCAAAAGCATGCAGAGTGATATAATTGGCTGTGGAGACTCAGAAGCGGGAGGGTAGAAGGAGGGGTAAGGGATTTAAAAAAACTACATATTGGGTACAATGTACACTACTCAGGTGACAGGTGCACTAAAATCTCAGACACCACCACTATACAATTTATCCATGTAACCAAAAATCACTGTATCCTTGAAAATTAAAAAAAAAAAAACTTAAAGAACCAAACTTTCCAACACTTATTCTGTCTTTCTTATAAACTTAGTACTGTTCTCACAGCTTCACTAACTTCTAAAAATTTTCTTCCTGGCAAGTGTTTACTTGTCCTCTTCTACCTGTCCCCACCTCCTGTTTTTCTGATTTTACTTCCTTATACCAAACATCTACCACCAACACTGCATACATATACTTTGCCTTTACCTTAATCACTTGGACCAGGTTTATAAATTAACTCATTCATTTTATTTTATTTTATTTTTTGAGATGGAGTCTTGCTCTGTCATCCAGGCTGGAGTGCAGTGGCACAATCTCAGCTCACTGCAACCTCCGCCTCCCGAGTTCAAACGATTCTCATGCCTCAGCCTCCCAAGTAGCTGGGATTGCAGCCGCCTGCCACTACACCCATCTAATTTTTGTATTTTTAGTAGAGACAGGGTTTCACCATGTTGGCCAGGCTGGTCTCGAACTCCTGACCTCAGCTGATCCACCCACCTTGACCTCCCAAAGTGCTGGGATTATAGGCTTGAGCCACCATGCCTGGCCTAAATTAACTCATTCATTTTAAAGATGCCAGACACAATTTTGATCTAGGTAATTTGTTATACATTTAATTAGGTGTTCACTTTAATTAGTTTGTGGCCACATTTGCACCTACAAAACTGTACATATGTGTTCCATTAGGTAATGTATCACCTCCCAGAAAACACATCAAGCAAGAGTTTGTGGTCTTTCCTCTTCTTGTACTTTCCATTTCTCTTATTGCTTTTCAATGTATGGTAGAGAGAAATGTGTTTTGTTTAAAACTATTTATCCCAGTATATGATATGTACTGAAAACATTGCAGTTGCTTATTCTGATATCATACGCAATGCAGTGTACTTATTTATTAAATGATTAGTCGCTATTAGAACTTTTTATTCTAAATCCCTCGTTTGTGAATGTATGTGTATATGTGGGTATATACAAAGTAGGAAGAGGAACTGTTATTGCAATTTCAACAGGTCAAAGGAAGTGTCTTCATCCTTGTTACATACTTGTCAAAATTAAAGTCGTGTTACCTTGATAAGCAGCTCCCAACATGCACTCAAATACATATCGTTGCATAGAAAATACTGTGGTTAAATGTATCATGTCAGTTCCTCATTTCTTTACCCTTGTTTTTCTACTTTTCAGACTGAGCTTAACTTGCATTTTGAGAATTTTTTCAATTATCAGTTTGCTCAGTTCTATTCTTATTACACAACCCTAAGATTAACAATGTTTTGTAGGAAACTGCCTTTTCCTTTACCTATTGAATTTTAATTCTGGTGGTGTTTAGTAGTACTTCTTTACCTCCTTCCTTTGCAGTAGTCATTCTACATCATGTGCCAATGTTAAAAAATCCTGATAATAAGGACAAAGCAACTGAGTTTCAAACAGGGCCTGTGTTTAAAGAAAATATCATACAGCTTAAGTAGCCCTGCTGGGTCAATTTTCACCAGTTTAATCAGCAGCCAGACCCACTAATGTTATATGCCTCCTTGTGAAGAAAGAGCCTGCTAAGGCTTATTACAATATGAATTATAATTCATTCCTATTTATATCCTTAAATAGGCTTTGCACTGAGGCTCTGCCCAGCAGTGGGCCATACATTGAGAGCAGAAAATAATAAAGGTCACTTATAAGGCTAGACTTTTCAAAATATGTATAAGGAATTCTTTTGTGTCCCTACTTACTTAGTTGAAAGCATTTATACCCATAGTGCCTGGATAGTTCTTTTTATATTAGAAGGTAGACCACTAGAGTGGTGAAGATGTACATATTGGGGGCAGAGCTTAAAAGGCTCTTGATTCTTGAAAAAGTTTAGGAAGATGATCCTGAAAAAGAATTCCAGTGCCTGGCACACAGTGAGAAATTAATAGTTATTTATTGAGTGAGTATATAAATGAATAAATCAATCAATCTTAAAAGGTTTAGGATGTCCAACCAGAGACCTGTGAAAAAATCCAGTACCTCTCTGAAATTATTCAATTAAACCTCTGAATTCATTTGCCCTTGGGGCAGTGCTGTAAATTGTGATCCATGAATTCAGAGTTCACTCAGTCAAAAGACAGCTTCAGATAGGCTTGTTCAGAATCCTGATTTATTGACCCTGCTGTTCCTGTGCTTCTTTTTCTTGTTTTCATGGTTCTAAGAGAGAAGTGTTTAACTACAGTGGTAACCAAACACATGTCTACTTCAATTCTGTACATCAGTGGGGACAATGCAAGCACTAGGATTATTGCTTAGCAACCTATAATAGCCAAGTACACTAGAAGAGCACTACCAGGCTGCAATGAAGATGGAGAGTGCCCTAGTTCATGTGTGAGTTTACTAATGAGCCATGGCAGATAGGTAGATATTAAGTTGCCATATATCCTTAATGCAGGAGGAGGAATTGTCTGCCTTGGGTTATGGAAGACAGGTTAAAAGGAAAGAGTACAGTTGACTCTTGGACAACACGGTTTGAATTGCATGGGTCCACTTATACACAGATTTTCTTCCACCTCTGCCACTCCAAAACAGCAAGATCAACCCTTCCTCTTCCTCCTCTCCTCAGTCTATTGAACATAAGGACAATGAGAATGAAAACATTTATGATGATCCACTTCTGCTTAATGAATAGTAAATGTATTTTATCTTCCTTATGATTTCCTTCCTTCATTTCTTCCTTCCTTTTCTCCCTTCCTTTCTCCTTCCTTCCTTCCTTCCTTCCTTCCTTCCTTCCTTCCTTCCTTCCTT
>NC_045449.1:24545055-24573851 GCF_002776525.5 Piliocolobus tephrosceles
CTTCCTTCCTTCCTTCCTTCCTTCCTTCCTTCCTTCCTTCCTTCCTTTCTTCCTTCCTTCCTTCCTTTCTTCCCTCTCTCTCTCCCTCCTTCCTTCCTCCTCCCCCCAACCTCTCTCTTTCTTTCTTTTTTAAAAAATAGATACAGGGTCTCACTCTGTTGCCTAAGCTAGAATATAGTGGTGCAATCATAGCTCACTGCAATCTCTCCCTCCTGGGCTCAAATGATCCTCCTGCCTCAGCCTCCTGAGTAGCTGGGATTACAGGCGTGTACACCACACCCACCTAAGTTTTTAAATTTTTTGCAGAGACTGGGTCTTGCTGTTTTGCCCAGAGTGATCTTGAGCTCCTGGCCTCAAGTGATCATCCTGCCTCAGCCTCCTGAAGTGCTGGGATTACAGATGTGAACCACTGCACCTAACCTCTTATGATTTTCTTCATAACATTTTCTTTTCTCTAGCTTACTTTATTGTAAGTATACAGTATACAATGCATATAACATACAAAATATGTGTTAATCAACTGTGCATGTTTTCAGTTAGGTTTCTGGTCAACAGTAGGCTACTACCAGTCAAGTTTTGGGGGAGTTGAAAGTTATACATGGGTCTTGGTGCAGATATCGGTTCCTCTAACCCCTACATTGTTCAAGGGTCAACTGTACATTACAACCTATAGACTTGAATGAATTCCTCCTTTTTATACTTACTTAAAAATAAAAATAAAAGCATTATATATTTATGAGCATTGTGACAAAACAGAAGGGAAATACACCTTTCCCTCTTCCCCCACCCAAAGTAGTTAATATGTTTGCAAATCCAACTTAGAGGTGAGGGGAAGTATTATATTACCCTCTTTACTTTTCCCATATTGAAATAAGAGAAGAGGCCAAGGAAGAAATCAAAACTTGGGAGAGAGATTGATAAATACTATCCACTATTAGATTTAAGACATTCTGTAGATGAAATGTTGGCTTTTCCAGGGTTTCTTCACAGACCAATTTTTCTCCTGGACAGAAAGATGGATACTATCTAAATAGGATTTAAAAGTATTCTTCAGGATATATATATACATTTTTTTTTTAGACGGATTCTCACTCTGTCTCCCAGGCTAGAGTGCAGTGGCGTGATCTTGGCTCACTGCAAGCTCCGCCTCCCGGGTTCACGCCATTCTCCTGCCTCAGCCTCCCCAGTAGCTGGGGCCATAGGCGCCCGCCACCTCGCCCGGCTAGTTTTCTGTATTTTTAAGTAGAGACGGGGTTTCACCATGTTAGCCAGGATGGTCTCGATCTCCTGACCTTGTGATCTGCCCGCCTTAGCCTGCCAAAGTGCTGGGATTACAAGCGTGAGCCACTGCACCCAGCCAGGATATTGGTTTTTAAACTTTTTTAAAGCAGAAAAACCTTTTTTTCAAATGAAAATTTCCTATGCTCTACACTTATGTAAAACAAATTGAAGCATAGCCGCTCCAGTTACAAATAGTACAAGGAGTTTAGAGTCCTAGGGCCTTTGAAACTCCCTCTTGGGACCCTGAGAAGCATAGTTCAAAAACCACTGCTTCACAGCAGGAACTCTTATTCTTGCAGGTGGTGACATAAATTGGTACCAGTCACTCTGGGAAATAATTTAATAATATCTCCTTAAGATGAAATGCACTTACCTATGACCCTGTGTCAATCTGTTCCTGCTGCTATAGCAAAATAGCATGGACTGGGTAATTTATGAACAGAGTAAATTTAGTGCTCACAGTTGTGGAGGCTGGGAAGTCTAAGGTCAAGGCACCAGCAAGTTTGATGTTTGGTAAGGGCCTGGTCTCTGCTTCCTAGATGGCACCTTGAACATTGTGTCCTCCAGAGGAGATGAACACTGTCCTCACGTGGCAGAATAGATGGAAGGGCAAAAAAAAGGGAGGTGATTAGCTAGTTCCTTCCAGACCTTTTTTTTTTTTTTTTTTTTTGAGACGGAGTCTCGCTCTGCCCAGGCTGGAGTGCTGTGGCCGGATCTCAGCTCACTGCAAGCTCCGCCTCCCGGGTTCATGCCATTCTCCTGCCTCAGCCTCCCGGGTAGCTGGGACTACAGGCGCCCGCCACCTCGCCCGGCTAGTTTTTTGTAGTTTTTTAGTAGAGACGGGGTTTCACCGTGTTAGCCAGGGTGGTCTCGATCTCCTGACCTCGTGATCCGCCCGTCTCGGCCTCCCAAAGTGCTGGGATTACAGGCTTGAGCCACCGCACCCGGCCTCCAGACCTTTTAGAAAGGTACTGTTAATCCATTATTGAAGGCAGAGCCCTCATGACTTAATCACTCCTCCAAAGGTACCACCTCTTAATACTATCACATTGGGTCTTAGGTTCCAACATATGAATTTTGGAGGAACACATACATTCAAACCATACCACTTACAATTGAAATCCTAGTAATATATACCAGAGAAACCCTCACATGTGGACACAAAGAGACATATGCAATAATTTTCATAATAGGATTGTCTTCATAGTAAAAAACAAAAACAACTGGAAATAACCCAGTCTATCTAAGAGAGAATGAATAAACACATTACAGTACAGTTACATCATAAGATATTATGCAGCAGTGAAAATGAATGAACTAGACCTATACCTTTCAGTATAGATGAATTTTCCAAATACTAAGTATAAAAAGACTGTAGAATATATATAGAATGAAATATTTTTCATGAAATTAAAAAACAAGAATAATATATTGCTTAGATATAATAAAAAATAAGTGCATGGAAATGATAAACATGAAATTCAGAATAGTCTATCTCTCAAAGTAGCAGTCTATGGGAGGCTTTAATATATAGGTTTTTTTTTCTTAAGCTAAGAGTAGATATATGCTACTTATTATATCATCATTATACTTGCAGGTCTTTAATATTTTATAATAAGTAAGGTTAAAAAACACTACTCTAGATTATAAAGATTCTGGTCTCTTGCTATTATCATATAATATTGTTTATTGAGAGTTATTAATGATTGGAGCACATCTTAATAACTACTTTCCAGTTAGGGTTAAAAATAGTGAGTTTACCTGGCCATAGCAATCAGGCAAGAGAAATAAATAAGGGGCATCCAAATAGGAAGAAAGAAAGTCAGACTATCCCTCTTTGCACACTACATGATCCTATATCTAGAAAATGCCATATTTAGCCCCAAAGCTCCTTAAGGTGATAAACAACCTCAGCAAAGTCTCAGGATACAAAATCAGTGTACAAAAATCACTAGCATTCCTATACACCAACAATGGTCAAACCAAGAACCAAATCAGGAACACAGTCCCATTCACAATTGCCACAGAAAAAAAATAATAATAAAATTCAGCTAACCAAGTGATATGGTTTGGCTTTGTCCCCACCCAAATATTGAATTGTAGCTCCCATAATTCCCATATGTCATGGGAGGGACCCAGTTAGAGGTAATTGAATTGTGGGGAGCAGGTCTTTCCCATGCTGTTCTCATGATAGTAAGTCTCACAAGATCTGATGGTCTTATAAAGGGGAGTTCCCCTGCACATGCTCTCTCTCTTACCTGCCACCATGTAAGACCTGACTTTGCTCCTCCTTTGCCTTCCACCATGATTGTGAAGCCTCTCCAGCCACCTGGAACTGTGAGTCCATTAAACATTTTTTTCTTTATAAATTACCCAGTCTCAGGTGTGTCTTTATTAGCAGCATGAGAACCAATACAGTAAATTGGTACCAGAAGAGGGGTGCTACTGTAAATATGCCCAGAAATGTGGAAGTGACTTTGGAACTGGGTAACAAGAAGAGGTTGGAAGTTTGTAGAGCTCAGAAGAAGTCAGAAAGATGTGGGAAAATTGGAACTTTCTAGAGACTTGTTGAATGGCTTTGGCCAAAATGCTGATAGTGATATGGACAATAAAGTTCAGGCTGATGTGGTCTCAGATGGAGATGAGGAACTTGTTGGGAACTGGAGAAAAGGTGACTCTTGCTATGTTTTAGCAAAGAGACTGGCAGCATTTTGCCCCTGCCCTAGAGATCTGTGGAACTTTAAATTTGAGAGAGATAATTTAGGGTATCTGGGGAAAGAAATTTCTAAGCAGCAAAGGGTTCAAGAGGAAGCAGAGCATAAAAGTTTGAAAATTTTGCAGCCTGGCTACTATGCAATAGTGCTATGTGTAGTACTATGCAATAAAAAAGAAAACCCCATTTTCTGGGGAGAAATTCAAGCCAGCTGCAGAAATTTGCATAAGTAACAAGGAGACACATTTTATTTTATTTATTTTTATTTTTTTAGATTATACTCTATGTTCTAGGGTACATGTGCACCATGTGCAGGTTTGTTACATATGTATACATGTGCCATGTTGGTGTGCTGCACCCATTAACTCGTCATTTACATTAGGTGTATCTCCTAATACTATCCCTCCCTGCTCCCCCCACCCCATGACAGGCCCCGGTGTGTGATGTTCCCCTTCCTGTGTCCAAGTGTTCTCATTGTTCAGTTCCCACCTATGAGCGAGAACATGCAGTGTTTGGTTTTCTGTTCTTGTGATGGTTTGCTGAGAATGATGGTTTCCAGCTTCATCCATGTCCCTACAAAGGACATGAACTCATCGTTTTTTATGGCTGCATGGTATTCCATGGTGTATATGTGCCACATTTTCTTAATCCAGTCTGTCATTGATGGACATTTGGGTTGGTTCCAAGTCTTTGCTATTGTGAATAGTGCCACAACAAACATACGTGTGCATGTGTCTTTATAGCAACATGATTTATAATCCTTTGGGTATATACCCAGTAATGGGATGGTTGTGTCAAATGGTATTTCTAGTTCTGGATCCTTGAGGAATCGCCACACTGTCTTCCACAATGGTTGAACTAGTTTACAGTCCCACCAACAGTGTAAAAGTGTTCCTATTTCTCCACATCCTCTCTAGCACCTGTTGTTTCCTGACTTTTTAATGATCACCATTCTAACTTGTGTGAGATGGTATCTCATTGTGGTTTTGATTTGCATTTCTCTGATGGCCAGTGATGATGAGCATTTTTTCATGTGTCTATTGGCTGCATAAATGTCTTCTTTTGAGAAGTGTCTGTTCATATCTTTCACCCACTTTTTGATGGGGTTGTTTGTTTTTTTTCTTGTAAATTTGTTTGAGTTCTTTGTAGGTTCTGGATGTCAGATGAGTAGATTGCAAAAATTTTCTCCCATTCTGTAGGTTGCCTGTTCACTCTGATGGTAGTTTCTTTTGCTGTGCAGAAGTTCTTTAGTTTAATTAGATCTCATTTATCAATTTTGGCTTTTGTTGCCATTGCTTTTGGTGTTTTAGACATGAAGTCCTTGCCCATGCCTATGTCCTGAATTGTATTGCCTAGGTTTTCTTCCACAGTTTTTATGGTTTTAGGTCTAACATTTCAGTATTTAATCCATCTCGAATTAATTTTTGTATAAGGTGTAAGGAAGGGATCCAGTTTCAGCTTTCTACATATGGCTAGGCAGTTTTCCCAGTACCATTTATTAAATAGGGAATCATTTCCCCATTTCTTGTTTTTGTCAAGTTTGTCAAAGATCAGATGGTTGTAGATGTATGGTATTATTTCTGAGGGCTCTGTTCTGTTCCATTGGTCTATACCTCCTATACCTCTGTTTTGGTACCAGTACCCTGCTGTTTTGGTTACTGTAGCCTTGTAGTATAGTTTGAAGTCAGGTAGCGTGATGCCTTCAGCTTTGTTCTTTTGGCTTAGGATTGACTTGGCAATGTGGGCTCTCTTTTGGTTCCATATGAACTTTAAAGTAGTTTTTTCCAATTCTGTGAAGAAAGTCATTGGTAGTTTGATGGGGATGGCATTCAATCTATAAATTACCTTGGGCAGTATGGCCATTTTCACGATATTGATTCTTCCCATCCATGAGCGTGGAATGTTCTTCCATTTGTTTGTGCACTTTTTTATTTCGTTGAACAGTGGTTTGTAGTTCTCCTTGAAGAGGTCCTTCATATCCCTTGTAAGTTGGATTCCTAGGTATTTGATTCTCTTTGAAGCAATTGTGAATGGGAGTTCATTCATGATTTGGCTCTCTGTTTGTCTGTTATTGGTATATAAGAATGCTTGTGATTTTTGCACATTGATTTTGTATCCTGGGACTTTGCTGAAGTTTCTTATCAGCTTAAGGAGATTTGAGGCTGAGATGATGGGGTTTTCTAAATGTACAGTCATGTCACCTGCAAACAGGGACAATTTGACTTCCTCTTTTCCTAATTGAATACCCTTTATTTCTTTCCCCTGCCTGATTGCCCTGGCCAAAACTTCCAACACTATGTTGAATAGGAGTGGTGAGAGAGAGCATCCCTGTCTTGTGCCAGTTTTTGAAGGGAATGCTTCCAGTTTTTGCCCATTCAATATGATATTGGCTGTGGGTTTGTCATAAATAGCTCTTATTATTTTGAGATACGTCCCATCAATACCGAATTTATTGAGCGTTTTTAGCATGAAGGGCTGTTGAATTTTGTCAAAGACTTTTTCTGCATCTATTGAGATAATCATGTGGTTTTTGTCTTTTGTTCTGTTTATATGCTGGATTACAATTATTGATTTGTGTATGTTGAACCAGCCTTGCATCCCAGGGATGAAGCCCACTTGATCACGGTGGATAAGCTTTTTGATGTGCTGCTGGATTCGGTTTGCCAGTATTTTATTGAGGATTTTGCATCGATGCTCATCAGTGATATTGGTCTAAAATTATCTTTTTTTGTTGTGTCTCTGCCAGGCTTTGGTATCAGGATGATGTTGGCCTCATAAAATGAGTCAGGGAGGATTCCCTCTTTTTCTATTGATTGGAATCATTTCGGAAGGAATGGTACCAGAGGGAGCCACATTTTAATCACCAAGACATGCAGAAAATGTCTCTGGGACATGTCAGAGACCTTTATGGCAGCCCCTCCCATCACAGGCCCAGAGGCCTAGGAGGGAAAAATGGTTTCATAGGTAGGACCAAGGGCCCACCCTGCTGTGTGCAGCCTTGGGACTTGGTGCCCTCCATCCCAGCCACTGCAGCTGTGGCTAAAAGGGACCAATGTACAGCTCAGGTCATTGCTTCAACAGGTGCAAGTCCTAAACCTTGGCCGCTTCCACATGGTGTTGGGCCTGAGGTTGTGCAGAAGTCAAGAATTGAGGTTTGGGAACCTCTGCATAGGTTTCAGAGGATGTATGGAACTCCTGGATTTCCAGGCAGAAGTTCACTACATGATGGAGCCCTCATGGAGAACCTCTACTAGGTCAGTGTGGCCAGGAAATGTGGGGTTGGAGCCCCCACATAGAGTTCCCACTGGGGCACCACCTAGTGGAGCTGTGAGAATATAGCCACCATCTTCCAAACCCCAGAATGATAGATTCACTGACAGCTTGCACTGTGCACCTGGAAAAGCCAGAGACATTCAATGCCAGCCTGTGAAAGCAGCCAGGAGGGGAGCTGTACCCTGCAAAGCCACAGGGGCAGAGCTGCTCAAGGCCATGGGAGCCCACCTCTTGCATCAGTGTGACCTGGATGTGAGGCATGGAGTCAAAGGAGATCATTTTGGAGATTTAAGATTTTACTGCCCTGTTGTATTTCGGACTTGCATGGAGCCTGTAGCCCCTTTGTTTTGCCCAATTTCTCATTTGGAATGGATGTATTTACCCAATGCCTGTACCCCCATTGTATCTAGGAAGTAACTGACTTGCTTTTGATTTTACAGGCTCATAGGCAGAAGAGATTTGCCTTGTCTCAGGTGAGACTTTGGACTGTGGACTTTTGAGTTAATGCTGAAATGAGTTAAGACTTTAGGGGGCTGTTGTAAAGGGATGATTAATTTTAGAATGTGCGAACATGAGATTTGGGAAGGGCCGGGGCGGAATGATATGGTTTGGCTGTGTCCCTTCCCAAATCTTGAACTGTAGCTCCCACAATTCCCATGTGTCATGGGAGGGACCTGGTGGGAGTTAATTGAATCATGGGGGTGGGTCTTTTCCATGTTGTTCTCATGAAAGTGAATAAATCTCACAAGATTTGATGGTTTTATAAAGGGGAGTTCCCCTGAGCATGCTCTGTCTCTTGCCTGCCACCATGTAAGACTTGACTTTGCTCCTTCTTTTCCTTCCACCATGATTGTGAGGCATCCCCAGCCATGTGGAACTGTGAGTCCCTTAAACTTTTTTTTCTTTATAAAGTACCCAGTCTGGGATATGCCTTTATTAGAAGCATGAGAACAGACTAATACACCAAGGAAATGAAAGACCTCTGCAAGGAGAACTACATAACACTGCTCAAAGAAATCAGAAATGACACAAATGGAAAAACATTTCATGCTAATGGATAGGAAGAATCAATATTGTTAAAATGGCCATACTTCCCAAAGCAATTTATAGATTCAGTAAGATTCCTATTAAACTACCAATGATATTCTTCACAGAACTAGAAAAGAAAAACTATTCTAACATTTATATGGAACCAAAAGCAGCTTGAGTAGCCAAGCAATCTTAAGCAAAAAGAACAAGCCTGGAGGCATCATGCTACCTGAGTCCAAACTATACTACAGGGCTACAGTAATCCAAGCAGCATGGTACTGGTACAAAAGCAGACACATAGACCAATGGGACAGAATAGAGAACCCAAAAATAAGGCCACACACCTACAACTATCTGATCTTTGACAAAGCTGACAAAAACGAACAATGAGGACAGAGCTTCCTATTCAATAAATGGTGTTGGGATAACTGGCTAGTCATATGCAGAAGATTGAAACTGGACCCCTTCCTTACATTGTATACAAAAATTAACTCAAGATGGATTACAGACTTAAATCTAAAACCCAAAACTATAAAAACCCTGGAAGACAACTTAGATTATACCATTCTGGACATAGGAACAGGCAAAGACTTTATTACAAAAATGCCAAAACCAATTGCAACAAAAGCACAAATTGACAAATGGAATCTAGTTAAACTAAGTAATTTCTGCACAGCAAAAGAAACTATCAACAGAGTGAACAGACAACCTACAGAATGGGAGAAATTTTTTGCAAACTATGCATCCGACAAAGGTTTAACATCCAGCATCTATAAGGAACTTAAATAAATTTACAAGAAAAAAAAAACCATTAAAAAGTGGGCAAACGACATAGACAGACACTGAGAAGTCTAAGGCTGCAGTGACTGACCCATGATTGTGACACTGTATTACCGCCTGGGTGACAGAAAAGGCAAGCAAGGTATGAGAAAAGACATTTATAATGCCTATGTTCATCAGAGGCTTTTATTTGACTATACAGAGAATGCCTACAAATCAGTAAGAAAAGACAGACAAACCAGTAGAAGAATGGACAAGACTTGAACAGATACTCCATCAAAGAGAATATTCAAATAGCTCATAAAAATAGAAAAATGTGTTCAAATTATCAATTATCAGCAAATGCAAATTAAAATCACAGCAAGATACCACCACCTACCCATTAAAATAGCTAACAATAACAACAACAACAAAACCAGATAATACTGAAAGGATATGGAATATAGGAATTCTATTTATTTCTTCTTTCTTTTTCTTTATACATGTGTCAACTCATACCTATGGTGGAATACAGGAATTCTGATACATTGCTGGTGGGAATGTAAATTAGTACAACCACTTGGGAAAATGGCTTGGCACTGTTTAATAAAGCTGAACTCTATGATGCAGCATTTATACTCCTGGATACATACAAAGAGAAATGAATCTATATGTCTACCAAAGACATGTAGAGAAATGTTCATGGCAGTTTTTTTGGGGAATAGCCAAATCTGGAATCTATTAAATTGTCCATCAACAGTAGAATAAATAAATTGTAATATAGTTATACAATAATATACTATGTAGCAATGAATAACAACTATTAAAAGAAAAGCTTTAGACAAATTGAACAGAGTTGAATTGAACAAAGAACAATTCAGGAATCAGGCAGCCTCCAGAACCAGAACAGGATCAGAGCAACTCGACTCCAGAGCTGTCACAGGGTTGGATGACAGTTATGGACAGAAAAAGGAAAGTGATATACAGAAAACAGAAGTGAGGTGCAGAAACAACTGGATTGGTTACAACTGGGCAGTTGCCTTATTTGAAGCTGGTTTGAACAGCTGACTGCCTGTGGTTTACTGATGTTTGGCTGCTGTGATTGGCTCACACTCAGCTACTTGTTACAACAGTAGGTTATGGTCTTTTTACACACCAAGTTTGGTTACAGTTCACTATGTATGGAGAAACCTTTAGGCCAAATTGAATATTTGTATGGATGCAACTTTAGACCAAACTTGATTTAACACAACTAATGCCACACAATGTGACCCTAAGTGGTTATGTTGTTGAGAAACAACAGACACAAAAGAGCACATACTCTGTGATTCTGTTAATATGAAGTTCAAAAGCAAGCAAAATTAACCTGTAGTGTTAGAAGTCAAGGGAATGATTGAAAGAAAGAAAGTGGGGAGGGAGGGAGGGAGAGAGAGAAAGGAAGAAAGAGGTGGACTGGGGAGACAGAAAAAGAGAAAGAAGGGAGAAGGCAAGGGAGAGGGAGTAAGAGGTAAGAGGGGAGGGGGAAGGGGAATAAGAAGAAAAAGGGAGGGAGAGAGGGAGGAAGAGAGGAAAAGAAAGAAAAAAGATGGAGAAAAGGAAGGAAGGAAGGCAGGGAGGGATGGAGGGAGGGAGGAAAAGATATTGTTACTTTTGGAGGGAGGTCGTGACTGGAGAGGTGACAAGAAGGGATTCCAGACCCTAGTGATGATCTTTATGTTTTCTGTAGGAAAATATACATGACATTTATTATTTTAATCATTTGTAATACTTGTCCTTCTGAGTCTGGTTTATTTCACCTAATATAATGTCCTCCAGTTCCATCCATGTTGTTGCAGATGACAGGATCTCATTCTTTTTTTTATGGCTGGAATAGTCATGAAATAGTACTATATTGTGTACATGTGCTACATTTTCTTTATCCATTCATCTCTTGGCAGACAGGTTGCTTCCAAATCTTGGCTATTGTGAATTGTGCTGCAATAAACATGGGAGTGCAGTTATCTCTTGATATACTGATTTCCTTTATTTGGATTATATACCAGTGGGATTGCTGGATCATATAATAGCTCTATTTTTAGTTTTTTTTGTGGAACCCCCATACCGTTCTTCATAGTGGTTGTACTAATTTACATTCCAATCAACAGTATATAAGGGTTCTCCTTTCTCCACATCCTTGCCAGCATTCGTTATTGTCTGTCTTTTGGATAAAAGCCATTTTGACTGGGGTAAGATGATATCTCATTGTACTTTTGATTTGTATTTATCTGATGATCAATGATGTTAAACACCTTTTAACATACCTGTTTGCAATTTGTATGTCTTCTTTTGAGAAATATCTATTCATATCTTTTGCCCATTTTTAATCAGATTGTCACTTTTTTTCCTATTTAGTTGTAAGCTCCTTATATATTCTAGTTATTAATCCCTTGTCAGATGGATAGTTTGCAAATATTTTCTCCCATTCTGTGGGTTGTCTCTTCATTTTGTTTATTTTTCCTTTGCTGTGCAGAAGCTGTTTAACTTGATGTGATCCCATCTGTCCACTTTTGGTTTGGTTGCCTGTGCTTTCACTCAAAAAATCTTTGCTCAGTCCAATGTCCTGGAGAGTTTCCCCAATGTTTTCTTTTAGTAGTTTCACAGTTTGAGGTCATAGATTTAAGTCTTTAATCCATTTTGATTCTGTTTGTGTATATGGTGAGAGATAGATGTCTAGTTTTATTCTTCTGCATATATATGAGTATATGGTTTTCCCATTTATTGAAGTTACTGTCCTTTCCCCAATGTATGTTCTTAGCACCTTTGTTGAAAATGAGTTCACTGTAGATGGATGGATTTATTTCTGGGTTCTATATTCTATCCCATTGGTCTATATGTCTGCTATAGTCTATCACATTGGTCTGTATGTCATGGTACTGCTTTTATGCCAGTACCATGCTGTTTTGGTTACTATGACTCTGTAGTATAATTTGAAGTCAGGTAATGTGAATCACATTCCTCCAGTTTTGTTCTTTTTGCTCAGGATGGCTTTGACTGTTCTGGGTTTTTATGGTTCCATATAAATTTTAGGATTATTTTTTATATTTCTGTAAAGAATGTCATTGGTATTTTAATAGAAATTGCATTGAATCTGTAGATTGCTTTGGGTAGTAAGGACATTTTAACAATATTGATTCTTTCAATCCATGAACATGGGATATCTTTCCATTTTGTGTGTGCTCTCTTCAGTCAATTTCTTGGATCAATGTTTTATAGTTTTCATTGTAGAGATCTTTCACTTCTTTGGTTAGTTCCTAAATATTTAATTTAATGTGTAGCTATTGCAAATGGGATTACCTTCTTGATTTCTTTTTCAGATTATTTGCTGTTGGCATCTAGAAATGCTGCTGATTTTCATATGTTGATTTTTGTATCCCGCTACTTTACTGAATTTATCAGTTTTAATCGTTTTCTGGTGGAGTCTTTAGGTTTTTTCAAATATGAGATAATATAATCTGCAAATAAGGATAATTTGACTTCTTTCTTTCCATTTTGGATGCATTCTATTTCTTTCTTTTGTCTGATTACTCTAGCTAGGACTCCAGTGCTATGTTGAATAACAGTGGTAAAAATGGACATCCTTATCTTGTTCCAGATCTTAGAGGAAAGGCTGTCTTTTTTTTCCCATTCAGTATGATACTAGCTGTGGGTCTGTCATATATGACTTTTATTCTGTTGAGGTATATTCCTTCTATACCCAGTGTTTTGAGGGATTTTATTATGAAGAGCTGTTGAATTTCATCAAATGCTTTTTCAGAATCGGTTGAAATGATCATATGGTTTTTGTCTTTCATTCTGTTGATATGTTGTGTCACAGTGATTAACTTACATATATTGAACCATCCTTGCATCCCTTGCATCCCTGGCATGATGAAGGATTTTTAAAAATTTTTATTTTATTTTAAGTTCCAGGATACATGTGCAGTACATGCAGGTTTGTTACATAGGTAAACATGTGCTGTGGTTGTTTGCTGCACCTATCAACCCATCACCTAGGTATTAAGCCCCACATGTATTAGCTGTTTATCTTGATTCTCTTCCTCACCCCACATCCCTCCAACAGGCCCCAGTGTGTGTTGTTCCCCTCCCTGTGTCCATGTGTTCTCATTGTTCAGCTCCCACTTATAAGTGAGAACATGTGGTGTTTGGTTTTTTGTTCCTGGGTTAGTTTGCTGAGGATAATGACTTCCAGCTCCATCCATGTCCCTGCAAAGGACATGATCTCATTCCTTTTTATGGCTGCATAGTATTCCATGGTGTATATGTACCACATTTTCTTTATCCATTCTATCATTGATGGGTATTTGGGTTGATTCCATGTCTTTGCTGTTGTGAATAGTGCTGTAATGAACATATGTGTGCATGTATCTTTATAACAGAATGATTTATATTCCTTTGGGTATATACTATATACCCAGTAATGGGATTGCTGGGTCCAGTGGTATTTCTGGTTCTAGATCTTTGAGGAATCACCACACTGTCTTCCACAATGGTTGAACTAATTTACATTCCCACCAACAGTGTAAAAGCATTCCTATTTCTCCACAGCTTTGCCAGCATCTGTTGTGTCTTTACTTTTTAATCATCACCAATTAATTATCTTTTTAATGTGTTGTTGAATTTGGTTTGCTAGTATTTTGTGGAGGATTTTGCTTCAATGTTCATCAGAAATATTGGCCTGTAATTTTCTTTAATTAAGAAAAAGTATTGTAGCTGAATATTGTTATATTTTTCTGGAAAATTTTCTGTTTTTATCCTTTTAAATAAACTTTCTATCCATCTCTCTCTCTCTCTCTACCTTCTCTTTAAGGTCAATAACTCTTAACTTGGTCCTTTTGAGTCTATTTTCTAGATACCGTAGGCATGCTTCGTTCCTTTTTATAGTTTTTTCTCCTCTGAGTGTGTATTTTCAGATAGCCTGTCTTCAAGCTCACTAATTCTTTCTTCTGCTTGATCAATACGGCAATCGAGGGGTACATTAATTGAATTTTTCAGCTCCAGAATTTCTGCTTGATTTTTAAAAAATATTTCAATCTCTTTGTTAAATTTATCTGATAAGATTCTGAATTCCTTCTCTGTGTTATCTTGAATTTCATCGAGCTTACTCAAAACAGCTATTTTGAATTCTCTGTCTGAAGGGTCAAGTATCTCTGTGACTCTGGGATTGGTCACTGTGTTCCCTGACTTTGGTAAGATCATGATGTTTGCGGATGTTCACTGATGTCTGGGCATTGAAGAGTCAGGTACTTACTGTAGTCTTCACAGTCTGGGCTTGTTTGTACCCATCCTTCTTGGGAATGCTTTCTAAGTATTCAAAGGGAATTAAGTGTTGTGATCTAAGCCTTCAGTCACTGCAGCCATATCTGCATTAGGGGGCACCCCAAACCCACTAACACTGTGACTCTTGAGGCCTTGTAGAGGTACTGTCTTGGTTGTCTTGGGTAAGATGCAGGAGAATTCCCGGTATTACCAGGCAGAGACTCTTGTTCTCTTCCCTTACATCTCCCCAACCCCCTGCCAAAATGGAGTCTCTCTCTCTCTCTCTCTCTCTCTGTGCTGAGCTGCCTGGACTTGTGGGAAGAGTGACACAAGCCCCGCTGTGGCCACCATCACTGGGACTGTGCTAGGTCCAACCTGAAGCCAGCACAGTACTGGGTCTCACCCAAGGCCTCTGGCAACTATTGTCTGGCTACTGCTGATGTTTATTCAAGGCCCAAGGGCTCTTTAGTCAGCAGCTGGTAAATTCAGCCTGGCTTGTTCTTTCCCTTCAGGGCAACGAGTTCCCTTCTGACCCAGGGTGGGTCTAGAAATGCTTTCCAGGAACTAGAGCCTAGAATTGGTAAATTTAGAAATGTACTTGGTGTTTGATTTTACTGTAGCTTAGCAGGCATCCAAGTTGCTAGACAACATGCTTTTTACTCTTCCCTCTTTTTTCCTCAAGCAGGAGTCTTTCCCATGTGGTCTTTTCCCACCACAGCTGGGAATGTACTGGGTCATACCTGAAGCCTGCATGGCACTGGGTCTCACCCAAGGCAGTGAGTACTGCCTGGCTACCACTGATGTTCATTCAAGGCCCATGGGCACTTTAGTCTTCAGGTGATGAATCCTACTTGGTCCTTCCCTTCAAGACAGTAGATTCCCTTCTGGCCCAGGATGTGTCTAACATTGTCGTCTGGGAGGCAAGGCCTAGCATGGGGACTCCAGGACTCTGCTTGGTACTTTATTTTACTGTAGCGGAGCTGGTATCCAAGTTGCAAGACAAAGCCCTCTTTACTCTTCTCTCTCCTTTCCTTAATTGGAAGGAGTCTCTGCTGAAGCTATGAGCTGCACTGTCTGGAGTTGGGGGAGGGGAGACATAACCACTCCCTTGGCTGCCCTAGCTAGTGTCTTACTAGGTCATGTACACCCCAAGTCCACTGGCTTTGAGCCCAGTACAGCACCAATACTTGTCCAGGAACTATAGTCCTTATAGCCTAGATTGCCTTTCAAGTTTATTTAGAACCCCAGAGCACTTTAGTCCTCAGTGGTGGGCTAGCTGGAACTCAGGTTCTGACTGCTGGGATGGACAATTCCCCTCTGGCCGGGGCTGATCTAAATGCTCCCTTTATGGGTATCAGCTGAATTCTGCCCCATGTTGCTTTCCACTGTGACAGGGTAACACTGCGTGACAATGCAAAATCCCACAGTCACTGTGCTCTCCCTGCCCCAAGCATCATATTCTTTCTTTCACTGCTGGGGGATGGAGGAGGGGTGGTATAGGCAATTCAAGACTGTCTTTCCTATTCTCCTCACTGCCTGTTTCCTTGATATGATATTAAAACCAGGTATTGTGATCACTCACCTGATTTTTGGTTCTTATGAAGGTGTTTTCTTGTGTAGATAGTTGTTCAATGTGGTATTCCTGTGAGGGGAATGATCACTGGAGGGTTCTGTTAGGCCCACTTGCTCTGCCTCTCTCAAAATTTCATTTTAAAAATATTTTGTTTTAAGTTCTGGGATACATGTGCAGGATGTGCAAGTTTGTTACATAGGTAAGCATGTGCCATGGTGGCTTGGTGCACCTATCAACCCATTACCTAGTTATTAAGCCCCACATACATTAGCTATTTATCCTGATGCTCTCCTTACCCCACCCTCAAAATTTCATTTTTTCAATGAGTGAATGATATTTCATTGTATATTTTGTTCATTCATCTGTGGACGGATGCTTGAGTTGTTTCTACCTTTTACTGATTGTGTATAATGCTGCCATGAACATTGATGTGCAAGTATCTGAGTCCCTGCTTTCAATTTTTTTGGATATATACATAGGAGTGGGATTGCTGGATCATATGTAGTTCTAAGTTTACCTGAAAAAATTAAACTATATTACTAATATTGATTATTAATTTTTTTTTTAAGAGACAGGGCCTTGGCATGCTACCTAGGCTGGAATTGAACTCCTAGGCTTAAGCAATCCTCCCACCTCAGTCTGCCAAGTATCTGGGAATACAGGGACATGCCCCTGTACCCAGCTCTATGTTTAATGTTTTGAGAAACCACAACAGTTTTCCACAATGGCTGCATCACTTTGCATTCCCACCAGCAAAGCACAAGAGTTCCAATTGCTGTCCATTCTTACCAACACTCGTTATTTTCTGAGTTTCTGTTTGTTTTTGTTTTCTTATTATCATCTTAGTAAGTGTGGAGTGTTATCTCATTGTAGTTATGATTTGCATTCCCTAATAACTCATAATGTTGAACATCTTTTCATGTACTTATTGGCTATTTGTATATTTTCTTAGGAGGAATGCCTGTTCAAATCCTTTGCCCATTTTTGAATTAGGTTGTTTTATTGTTATTGAGTTTTAGAAGTTCTTTATATATTCTGAATATTAATTCCTTATCAGTTATTTGCTTTACAAATATTTTCTCTCATTTACTACATCATCTTTTCACTTTTTGACATAATTCCTTGATGTACAAAAGTTTTTAATTTTGAAGTATGTTTTATCTTTTTTTGTTTGTTTTCTGTGCTCTTGGTGTTACATCCATGAAGTCATTGTTAAAGCCAGTGGCATGAAGATTTTCCACAGGTTTTCATTTTTCATCCAAGAGTTGTAAGGTTTTATTTGTTTGTTTTTAAAGACAGGGTCTCACTCTGTTGCTCAGGGTAGAGTGAAGTGGCATGATCATGGTCCACTGCAGCCTCAACCTCCTGGGCTCAAGTGATCCTCCCACCTCAGCTTCCCGAGTAGCTGGGACTATAAGTGTGCATCAACAAGCCTGGCTAATTTGTTTTTTAAATTTTTTGTAGAGATACAGTCTCACTACGTTTCCCAAGCTGGGAGAGTTGTATCATTTTCTCTCTTCAGTTTAGATATTTGATTTGTTTTGAGTTCATTTTTGTATGTAAGGTAAAGGACCAACTTCATTCTTTTACATGATATATCAGGTAGTCTCAGCACCATTTGTTGAAAAGATTATTCTTTCCCTGTTGAATAGTCTTGACACCCTTGTCACAAATCAATTGACTATATATGAGAGTTTATTTCTGGCCTCTCTATCCTATTTTATTGGTCTATACATCTGTCCTTACTCCAGTACTGTTTTATTTGTTGTAGCTTTATAGTAAGTCTCAAATTCGGGTAGTGTGAATCCTCCAAGTTTATTCCTTTTTTTTTCAAGATTTATTTTGGTTATTCAAGGGCCCCATGCAGTTTCATATTAATCTGAGGATCACTTTTTCTATTTCTGTGAAAAAACTATTGGAATTTTGATTGCATTGAATCTATAGATCACTTTGGGTAGAAGTGATATCTTAACAATGTAAAGTATTCCTATCTATGAATAGGGACATCTTTCTACTTATTTATGTCTTCTTTAATTTCTTTCAGCAATGTTTTATAGTTTTCAGCATGTATCTTCCACTTCCTTGGTTAAATTTATTCCTAAGTATTTTATTCTTTTAGCTGCTTTTATAAATGGAATTGCTTTCCTTTTTCCCCCCATTTTTATTTTTTTAGAGATAGGGTGTCACTCTGTTGCCCAGATTGGACTGCAGTGATGTAATCATAGCTCACTGCTCCCTTGAACTCCTAGGCTCAAGCAATTCTCCCACCTCAGCCTACCAATAGCTGGGACTACAGGTACGTGCCGCCATACCTGGCTTTTCTTTTTCTTTTTCTTTTTTTTTTTTTTTTTTGTATAGACAGGATCTCAGTACGTTGCCCTATTGAATTTGTTCAATAGCTCTAGTAGTTTTCTTTTGGATTCTTTCTATATATAGGATCATGTCATCTGTGAATAGAGACAGTTTTACCTCTTTCTTTCCAATTTGGATGCCTTTTATTTGTTTTTCTTGTCTTATAGCTCTGGCTAGAACTCTGGTATGATGTTGAACAGCAGTGGTGAAAGTAGGCATTCTTTTCTTGTTACTGATTTTTGGGAGAAAGCTTTCAGTGTTCCATTACTGAGTGTCATGTTAACTGTGAATTTTTTATTTTTATTTGTGTTTTGAGATAGGGTCACTCTCTGTTGCCCAGACCGGAATGAGTGACATGATTATGGCTCATTGAAGCCTCAAACTCCAGAGTTCAAGTGATCCTTCCACCTTAGCCCCCCAAGTAGCTGAGACTCTAGGCATGTGCTATCACACCCAGCTAATTTTTAAATTTTTTGTAGAGACAGGATCTCACTATGTTACCTAGGCTTGTTTCGAACTCCTGGACTCAAGCAATCCTCCCACCTCAGCCTCCTAAAGTGCTGGGATTACAGGTGTGAGCCACCACACCTGGCCAACTGTGGATTTTTAAATAACTACCCTTTATTATTTTGAGGAATGTTCTCTCCGTATGCATTGAGATGATTATGTGACTTTTTTCCCCTTCATTTTATCAATGTGATGATTACATTGCTTGATTTTCTTATGTTGAGCCACCTTGGCATTCCTGAGATAAATCTGGAAAGATTTCATGTTGAAAAGGCTTTTGCTATGCTCTTGGAGTTGATTTGTTAATATTTTGTTGAGGATTTTTGCATCTATATTCATAAGGAATATTGGTCTATAATTTTCTTGTGATATCTATCTAGCTTTAGTATCAGAGTAATTCTATCCTCATAGAAAGAATTAGGTAGTGTTCCCACCTCTTCAATTTTTTACAAGCATTTGGTAAGAATTCATTTCATGTCTTCTTTAAATATTTGATAGAAGTAACTAGTGAAGCCATCTGATCCAAGACTTTTCTTTGTTGGGAAGTTTCTGATCACTGATTCAATCTCTTTACTTGTTAGAGGTCTGATATGGTTTGAATGTGTGTCCCTTTCAAATCTCATATTGAAATGTGACCTATGATGTTGGAAGTGGGCCTAGTGGGAGGTTTTTGGGTTATGGGGTGAATCCCTCATGAATGGTTTGGTGCTGTTCTTGCAGTAATGAGTGAGTTCTCACTCTATGAGTTCATGTGAGATCTGATTGTTTGACAGAGTGTGGTACCTCTTCTCTCTCTTGCTGCCTCTCTCACCATGTGACATGCCAGCTCCCCCTCTGCCTTCTGTCATGATTATAAGCTTGTTGAGGCCTCACTGGGAACAGATGTTGGCACTCTTTCACATACAGCCTGAGCCAAATAAACCTCTTTTCTTTGTAAATTATCCAGTCTCAGGTATTCCTTTTTTTTTTTTTTTTTCAGGTATTTCTTTATAGCAACACAAAATAAACTAACTAACACAAGATCTGTTGAGACTTTCTGTTTCTTCTTGAGTCATTTTAGGTAATTTCAAGGAATTGGTTCATTTCTTCTAGGTTATCCAATATGTTGGCATACAATTGCTCATAGTATTCTCTTGTAACCGCTTTTGTTTTTGTTTTCCGAGATGGAGTCTTGCTCTGTCACCCAGAGCTGGAGTGCAATGGTGTGATCTCTGCTCACTGCAACCTCCACCTTCTGGGTTCAAGCAATTCTCCTGCCTCAACCTCCCAAGTAACTGTGATTACAGGTGTGTGCCACCACACCTGGCTAATTTTTGAATTTTTAGTAGAGACGGGGTCTCACCATGTTGGCCAGGCTGGTCTCGAACTCCTGACCTCGTGATCTGCCTGCCTCAGCCTCCCAAAGTGCTGGGATTACAGGCGTGAGCCACTGCGCCCAGCCTATAATTATTATTTTTTTAATATCTGTAAGGTTGGTGATAATGTCCCCACTTTCATTTCTGATTTTGGTTATTTATGTATCTTTGCTAATGTTTTTGTCAGTCTAGCTCAGGGTTTATTCATTCTGTTGATTTTTTTCAAGGAACCAATTTTTGGTGAAATTGTTTTTCTCTACTATTTTTCTATTCTCTCTTTTATCTCTACTTTAACCTTTATTATTTTCTTTCTTTTGCTAGTTTTGTGTTTAGTTTGCACTACTTTTTCGAGTTTCTTAAGGTGTAAAGTTAGGTTATTGATTTGACTTTTTTTTTTTTTTTTTGAGACAGAGTCTCGCTCTGTTGTCCAGGCTGAAGTGCAGTGGCATGATCTCGGCTCGCTGCAAGCTCCGCCTCCCAGGTTCACACCATTCTCCTGCCTCAGCTTCCCAAGTAGCTGGGACCACAGGTGCCTGCTACCACGCCTGGCTAATTTTTCTTTTTTTTTTTTTTTTTACAGAGATAGGGTTTTATCATGTTAGCCAGGATGGTCTCAATCTCCTGACCTCAGATTTGACTTTTTTTAATGTTATCACTTACAGCTATGATTTCCCCTCTGAGCCCTTTTTTCACTGTATCCTATAAATTTTGATATGTTGTGTATTCATTTTCATTTGTCTCTTATTATTTTCTAATATCCCTTGTGTTTTTTTGACCCATTAGTCGTTTAAGAATGGGTTGTTTATTTTCTGTAGCTTTGTATGTTTTCTAGTTTTCCTTTATTGATTTCTAACTTCATCAAGTTTTGTGCTCTTCATTAAAGAGCAGATATTTTATATGGTGTCTATTTTTTTAAATCCATTGAGACTTGTTTTGTGGCCTAACATATGGTCTATCCTGGAGAATGTGCCATGTGCACTTGAGAAAATTATGTATTCTGCTGTTATATTGGATAGACTATTGTATATATGACTGTTAGGACTAAAGATAATTTTTATATATGATGTAAGGTAGGCATCCAGATTCATCCCTTTGCATGTAGATATCAGTTGTCATGGCACCGTTTGTTGAAGAGACTGTTTTTTCCATTAAATTGTCTTGGCACCCTTGTCAAAAATCAGTTGGTTTCAGAGTAGAAGAGGAACTTTACAAAATAATCAGTTGGTCACAGATGTATAGGTTTATTTCTGGACTCTCAATTTTATTCCATTGATCTATATGTCTATCCTAATGCCAGTACTACTTCAGTAAAGTTTTATAGCTTTCTTCATATTAGTCTGACACATTTCTGTTTGGTTTATTTCTAGATATTTTAAATTTTTGATGCTATAATGAAACAAAGCTTTATAAAATTATATTTTCATTGTTAACTAAAAATATAAAACATTTTAAATTGGTTATTAATTGGTAGTTCCAAGGAAATCAATTTACTTTTGTATTTTAATCTTGTTTCCTTTGTTTATTTGGTAGGCTTTTAAAAAAATTGTGGTAAATACATATACTATAATATTTACCATTTAAACTATGTTAAAGTGTACAATTCAGAGCCACTAAGTAAATTCACAGTGTTATGCAACCATTACCACTGTCTAGTTCCAGAAAGTTTTTATCATTACAAATGGAAACTCCATTTGGTAAGCCTTTCAAAGCTGAAGACTTGTGTTTTTCTTCAGTTCTGAGAGATTTCTTACATTATTTATTTGAATATTTCATTATGTCTAACACTTGGCTTATACCTTCTGACACTTTTATAAGATTAATATTAAATATTCTGGATTGGCTGGGCATAGTGGTTCATGACTGTAATCCTAGCACTTTGGGAGGCCAAGGTGGGTGAATCACCTGAAGCCAGGAGTTCGATACTAGCCTGAGCAATATAGTAAGATTTTATCTTTACCAAAAAAAGAAAAAAATAGAAAAATTAGCTGAGCATGGTGGCATGTACCTGTAGTCCCAGCTACTCGGGAGGCTGAATATATGCTGTCATATACTCATATACATATACATATGGGTATATGGTGTCAACATGATGTGTTACTGTAGATGTTAATAATGATCATTAGGTTGAGATAATATTTCTCAGGTTTCTCTAAAGTTATTTTCCCCCTCCCATTTCCATATTGTACTCTTTGAGAGGAAGTTACTATATGCAGTCCGCAATTAAGGAGAGGGGAGTTATGCTCTACATCCTTGATCATGGAGTATCTACGTAAATTATTTGGAATATCTCTGCACAGGAAATTTGTCTCTTTACTTATTTACTAGTTTTTTTTCAGCACTTCATTACTTTCTGGCACTACAAGATATTCTAGGCACTACAAGATATTCTTGTATATATTTCCTGCATATGAGATGAGCCCAATCCTATAATCAGCTGTATCTCCAAGGAGTTCTGATTTTTTTTAATTGGAGAGTGATATTCGAAACCAAGATGTGAGTGCTAGATGGTCTACATTCTCTTAAGTGTTTAACTTTTAATTTCTTCCAACTTCTCTGCTCTGAGGTTATTAATTCTTTGACTCCTTACATTTGTTCTATTTAATGGTATTTCCTTGGGTGGTATTAGTTATTCTGTTTGTTGAATTTAGTCATGGGGATGATTTTTCTTAAACATTCTATGAATGTGTGCTTACATTTGAATTTGAGATTCTCTGTTTGCTTTCCTATAGAGTTACTGTTTTCTATAGTCTGATACCAGTGGGGGAAGGACAAGATGTGCAGACAGTGAAGCTGTTAATAATTCATTTTCTCTGTGTGTGAAAATCCTGTTTCTCTAGCCTAAACATCTATATGCCTTAACTCAGTGCAGGGAAAGACACTGATTAGCTCAAATGGGAATGAAGATATACAAAAAGGTCAGTCTTTCCCCTATGACCCGTATCTACATCCTCTAAACTTGGGGTACCTCAAATCTGCTCCCAAATTTTACAGTGGTCTCCACCGTATCTTTTTAGCGCTATAGGTTCTTCAATCAGTTGAATTCCCCTGCTTTACATTTTTCAGAGATCTTCAAAATTCCTGACTATCGAAGGCCCCCTTCATGATTGTAGTATTTTTATGCATTTAAAAAATTTTAAAAACATACAACTTTTCCTGGCGTTGCTAGAGATTTTGGTAGGGAGGGGATGTAGATGCCTGTTCTCAGTCTACCATCTTGGTCTAATGTCTCCATCCTGCATTTTAAAAATGAAAACATAAAGGAAGCTGGGAATAAAATGAAGAGAAATATATTTAAATAGACATGTGTGGTCGACTCTTTGCTTACTCACTACACATTTCCTCACCTTTTTTTTTTTTTTTTTTTTTTTTTGAGACAAAGTCTCACTGGAGTGCAGGGGCATGATCATGGCTCACTGCAGCCTCGACCTCCAGGGCTCAAGTGATCCTCCCACCTCAGTCTCCTGAGTAGCTGAGGCCATAGGTGTAAGCCACCATGCCTGGTTAACTTTTTTATTGTTTGTAGAAACAGCATCTTCCTAATGTTGCCTAGGCTGGTCTTGAACTCCTGGGCTCAAGCATTCCTCCTGTCTCGGCCTCCCAAAATGTTGGGATTACAAATGTGAGCCACTGTGCCCAGCCTTCCCTACCATTTTGCCTGCCAACTGAACCTCAGTGTTGTAGCAGGTGAAAATAACTTGTTATCAGAAAACTTGATCCAAACTCTGACACCAATAAATAGATTATAATTTGTCTGTACTATTCATAGTAATACCATTTCCCTTTACCAGTGATTGGTCTGGGCGTGGGCATGTATCCTAGTTAGGGCCGATGAAATGTAAAGGGAAGTCTTACAGTGGGGAGTCTGGGATCTTCTCCTATCAGATAATAAAACAGAGCCTCAAGAGGAGAAAAATCCTTTGTCCTCAATCCTTTTTTGCTGTGAGGAAGTGATGACTGGAGCTCTAATAGTCATCATGTGATCATGAGGTACAAGCAAAAAAATGAACGAAAATAAACAGAAACAGCCTAGGTACTTAATGAAATCACTGAACTGCTGAATGGCTTCTGATTAAGTCAACAATAAATGTCTTTATGGTTAAAGTCACTTTGTCCAATTTTCTGTTACTTTCAGCTGACCTTGTTCCAATCCACTGTGTAAATGGATATAAAAATTTTTTCAAATGTTATTCTAAAGTCATGTAGATTAAAATTTGCTTCTAACATTTCTTACATTTCACTTTTTTATCCCCTCAGAATTAAACCTGGAGGGGCAGCGAAAAATTTCAACTGGTTCAATAAAGGACTCTAAAACTGAAGCCTCAGGTAATATTGCAATTAGAAAATCTGCAAAAGTGATTTTTGCTTTAGATGAAACTGAACTGAAATCAAAGCTAGAGCAACAATGGAAGAAAAATCTTTTTGAAAGAATGGAGGCAAGAGCCCAAGCAATGCAGCAGAAAATAATAGACAAGGAAAATGTGAAGAAGGAACTAGAAAAAAAGGCTGAAAAAAAACTCCCTAGGGATAATTTGGCCAAAGAATGGTTTAATACTGAAAGCATGACACTGAATAATCGTGCATATTTGCTTGACAAACTTTTACCTACCTTAGTTCCTGGAGTAGAAAACATGTTAACTCAAGTAGAAAAGAAGAAGGTTTTGACAGAAGTTGATACTCCAAGCAAGTTTGACCCAATTAATTATTTGGGGGAATATTTAATGAGAAACAATCCTAATTACATCAAAGACCCAGGAATATCTGGTTACCAGAGGGTGATGAAAGAAGTAACAGAAGACCTGAAGATATATGTTCCTGACACTATCTGCAACAGGTACAATCTGTTATAGTTTCAGTTCATGATCTGTCTCCTTACACTGAAAAACTAGTAGAAAAATAACATAATCATAGAGACAGGACTTAAAACAAGTGATTCTACAGTTATTCAGAAAGTATTTATTGAGCTACTAGTATGTGCTTCACTCTTTTTGAGTCACTGTGAAGACTAACAAAATAAGTAAGTTCCTTGTATTCGTAGATTTAATTATCTCACTATGACTCCAAGTGTATATTGATTTGTATTTTTATTTATCTCCCTGCACTGGAAAGTAAGCTATATGAAAGTTGGAACTTAAAAAAAAAATCTAGCTTTCCATATAGGCAATATATTCACCTGGTTTAAAGGCCAATATGTAAAAAAAGTTATACAGTGAAAAGTTTTCCTCCCATTCTTATCTTCCATCTACCCAGTATTCCACCTCCACCATAAATAACTTCTATTCTTAATTTTCTATAGATCCTTACAGAATTTCTTTATACATACATAAGGAAATGCAAACATGGATTATTCATTTTCTTTCTTTTACACAAAAGTGTGTGATATGTGTTACAAATACCCATTTTTACCCGCCATTTATCTTTTGTCATGTAGAAGATTTTTTATTTCTATATAGTCAAATTTAACTTTTATGGCATCAGGATTTTGAGGCACTGTTACATTTCAAAATATTAAAAGAATTCTTCCATGTTCTCTTCCAGAATTATGATTTTAATTTTCATTTTAAATATTGACTCATTTGGAATTTAACCTAGTGTAACATACAGGGATTCAACTTTATCCTTTTTCAAATGTCTACTTAGTGGTCCCAATCAGAGTTGAATAGTCTATCTTTGCCCCACTGTTTGGGATTGCGCCTTTATTAATAAACTCATGTATATTTTAGAGTGTATTTCTGGATTTTTCCATCATATTCTATTGGTCAGTCTCCTTTTCATGCATTCGTACCACACTGCTTTAATAACTGAGTCTTTTAAATATATTCCATAGATCTGACAGTGCTGGTCCCCACTATTTGCCCTTCTTTTCTGATGTTTCCTGACTATTTTTGTTTGTTTACTTTTTTTGTATGAATTATGGGAGTAACTTGTCTACTTGAAAAAAAAGGGGGGGAGAGAAAACCAAAAAACAAACCTTATAGGAATTTTTATTGAAATCTGATGACATCTATTAATATTCTTAGAAAACCAATATCTTCAAGACTGCAATTAGCCAAGATTACACCACTGCACTCCAGCCTGGGTGCCAGAACGAGACCCAATCTCAAACACACACACACACACACACACACACACACACACACCAGAAAAGTAACATCTTTAATAATGATGAGTGTTTCTGGGTGTCTTTCCATTTGCTCATCTTATTTTGTATGAATTAGTGTTGTCCTAAAGTTTTTTCACAGCTGGGCATGGTGGCTCACGCCTGTAATCCCAGCACTTTGGGAGGCCAAGGTGGGTGGATCACCTGAGGTCAGGAGTTCAAGACCAGTCTGGCCAACATGGCAAAACCGTGTCTCTACTAAAAATGCAAAAATTAGCCCAGCGTGGTGGTGCATGCCTGTAATCCCTGCTACTTGGGACACTGAGGTGGGAGAATCACTTGAACCTGGGAGGCGGAGGCTGCAGTGAGCTAAGATGCACCACTGCACTCCAGCCTGGGCAACAGAGCGAGACCCCGTCTAAAAAAAATTTTTTTTTACATAAGTTTTGTGTCTCTCTCATTAGATTCAGCACTAGTTATTTTTATCATTCTTTGTTGCTGTTTTAAGCAGAACTTTCTTCTCTTACTACATTTTCTTTCTGGAATGTAGTCTGAAGTACTAATTTCTGTATATTTGTGTGCCCAGCTACCTTACTGAGTTCTCTTACAGTAACATTTTAGTTGATTTCTTGGGTTTTCTAGGGAGGTAACCATTGTCTTCAAATAATAGTAGTTTTCCTACTTCCTTTTCAATTTGTATACAAACATCTTCCTACTACCTCCAATACAATATTAAATAATTGTGGTGATGTGGGCATCCTTGTCTTTTTACAACTTTAGTAGAAATGCTGCTTCTGTTACTGCTTCATTATGGGCAGTTTTTGTATTACTAGTTCTATTCCATTTGGGTATGAAAAACATTTTATCTCAGTGAGAAAATGTACCTGATTTCTACCTTTCAGAGTGATTTTTAAAAATTAAGACTAGATTTTATCAAATGCTTTTCCAACACCTATGAAAATGATAATATGATTTTCACCTTAGATTCCTTAATGGTGAATTTTATTAATAGATTTCCTACTATTCAATTATCTTAGAATTCCTGAAATAAATCCTGCTTGGTTGCTATGCATTTGGGTACACTGAAATATGCTTCCTACTAGTAAGACAGAATAAATATTTCTTTCCTTTTAATTACAGATTTTCAGAATATGATATATATCTGTCTACCTATCAATAGTCACCTCCAGTGGCAGCAAATGAAAAATGTTTTCCCCTTTTGGGAAAGGGTTCCTTTTTCAGTATCACCATGGACGCATGGATTTTAATATATATTCAATATATTTTAATCAGTTATAGTCATTTTTTTCTGTTAGATGCTCAAATTGCACCAACTTTGGCTTCTGTGTTCTGACATTACCCCTTTAGTCTTTGAAAACTTCATGCATTTTTTAAATGGATTCTTGGCTCCTTTTAATGGGGATCACTCACCTGTGAGCTAGGAATGCTCACAAATATTGTATAGTCATTGTTTCTAGGCCCTTCAGGACTAAAACATATAATTTTTAGAATCAGTGGCTTGTGGTCAGACGTTACCTGCAGCCTCTTTGGACGTGCTACTGCTGCCAGGCCTGCTGTATGACCCCGCGGGCTCTTGCCCGTGCCTGCTCTTGGCGCCCGGCTCAGGAGGACCCTTCCTTCCTTCCTTTCTTTCTTTCTTTCTTTCTTTCTTTCTTTCTTTCTTTCTTTCTTTCTTTCTTTCTTTCTTTCTTTCTTTCTTTTTCTTTCTTTCTTTCTTTCTCTTTCTTTCTTTCTTTCTTTCTTTCTTTCTTCTTATTATTATACTTTAAGTTCTAGGGTACATGTGCATAATGTGCAGGTTTGTTACATATGTATACATGTGCCATGTTGGTGTGCTGCACCCATCAACTTGTCAGCACCCATCAACTCGTCATTTACATCAGGTATAACTCCCAATGCCATCTCTCCCCATAATAGGCCCCGTTGTGTGATGTTCCCCTTCCTGAGTCCAAGTGATCTCATTGTTCAGTTCCCACCTATGAGTGAGAACATGCGGTGTTTGGTTTTCTGTTCTTGCGATATTTTGCTGAGAATGATGGTTTCCAGCTGCATCCATGTCCCTACAAAGGACACAAACTCATCCTTTTTTATGGCTGCATAGTATTCCATGGTGTATATGTGCCATATTTTCTTAATCCAGTCTATCACTGATGGACATTTGGGTTGATTCCAAGTCTTGCTATTGTGAATAGTGCCGCAATGAACCTATGTGTGCATATGTCATTATAGCAGCATGATTTATAATCCTTTGGGTATATACCCAGTAATGGGATGGCTGGGTCATATGGTACTTCTACTTCTAGATCCTTGAGGAATCGCCATACTGTTTTCCGTATAGTTGAACTAGTTTACAATCCCACCAACAGTGTAATAGTGTTCCTATTTCTCCACATGCTCTCCAGCACCTGTTGTTTCCTGACTTTTTAATGATTGCCATTCTAACTGGTGTGAGATGGTATCTCATTGTGGTTTTGATTTGCATTTCTCTGATGGCCAAGCCTGTAATCCCAGCACTTTGGGAGGCCGAGATGGGTGGACCAC
>NC_045449.1:24573861-24589255 GCF_002776525.5 Piliocolobus tephrosceles
CTTACTACTAATAAAAATATTAAACAAGGCTTTACATTTATTTGCAAAAAATGACGAGCATTTTTTCATGTGTCTGTTGGCTGTACACATGTCTTCTTTTGAGAAATGTCTGTTCATATCCCTTGCCCACTTCTTGATCCAGGAGTGGACCCTGGTCTCATTAAAGCCAGATGGGGTCTTGTGGCGGTCTGTTAGGGATGTGATCCAGAGCTTTGGAGGCAGGGATTCAAGCTGGTAGGGATGAATATCCTGTGGCCGGCCGGAAAGTGTCCTTGCTGAACACTACCGGGACCTGCGAAGGAAGCCCTTCTACCCAGCCCTCCTTAGCTATGTGAGCTTCAGGCCTGTTGATGGCCATGGTCTGGGAAGGGTACAACGTGATCCATGCCTCGAGGGCCATGATAGGATACACTGACAGGGCTGAGGCTGACTCTGTGACCATATGCAGAGACTTCAGCGACGTCCACATCAGCAGGAATATCATTCACACCAGCTATTCAGGGTAAGGGGTCAGAAAGAGATCCAGCTGTGGTTTGAAAGCAGTGAGCTGGTGAACTAGCTCCCCTAGACAGGGGCCACTGCAGGAGCGTCTTCCCAGCCAGAGGGCTCAGGCTCCCCTTGGCCACCCCAGCCTTAGTCCACCAGCACCAACTACCTCTGTCACAGGAACCCAAGCCCACACTCCTACAAGTCTCTCCCAGACCACTTCCCTGTGCACATTCTGCCTCACCCCAGCCCAGTGATTTTTTTTTTGTTTTTTTGTTTTTTTGTTTTTTTGAGACGGAGTCTTGCTCTGTCGCCCAGGCTGGAGTGCAGTGGCTGGATCTCAGCTCACTGCAACCTCTGCCTCTCGGGTTCACGCCATTCTCCTGCCTCAGCCTCCCGAGTAGCTGGGACCACAGGCGCCGGCCACCTCGCCCGGCTAATTTTTTGTATTTTTAGTAGAGACGGGGTTTCACCGTGTTAGCCAGGATGGTCTCGATCTCCTGACCTCGTGATCCGCCCGTCTCGGCCTCCCAAAGTGCTGGGATTACAGGCTTGAGCCACCGCGCCCGGCCTACCCCAGCCCAGTGGACTTTGAGCCACAAACTTTACTTGCCTTTCTGTATCCTAGCCAGCACAAGATTGGGCCAAATCCTTTCTGCACCAAACTGCCAGACAATCTTTGGTGTGTCTTCAAAAGTGGATAGGGCAACCTCTCCTCCTGGAAAAGGGAAACATTAAAATTCGCTGTGCTGAGAAAAGAAATATATAATTTTAAAAATGAGTTAATATTGACAGTGGCATATTAAATATAATGTTTCAGGGTCTTTATCTAATTTCTTTGATATTTGCATTTCCTTTTTTTTTTTTTTTTTGAGACAGAGTCTCACTCTGTCACCTGTCACCCAGGCTAGAGTGCAGTGGCACGATCTCAGCTCACTGCAACCTCTGCCTCCTGGGTTCAAGCAATTCTCTGCCTCAGTCTCCTGAGTAGCTGGGATTACAGGTGCCCGCCACTAAACCCAGCTCATTTTTGTATTTTTCATAGAGACAGTGTTTCACCATCTTGGCCAGGCTGATCTTGAACTCCTGACCTCGTGATCCACCCGCCTCTGCCTCCCAAAGTGCTGGGATTACAGGAGTGAGCCATTACGCCCAGCCTGTATTTCCTTCTATCTTACACAAAAAATCTTGGTTCCTAATGATATTGACATAATTACTGATTTGTTTTATCCTGCAGTTTACATAAAAACTTCAAAATAGCCCAGCATGGTGGCTCAAGCCTGTAATCCCAGCACTTTGGGAGGCCGAGATGGGTGGACCACCTGAGGTCAGGAGTTCGAGACCACCCTGGCCAACATGGTGAAACCCCGTCTTACTAAAAATACAAAAATTAACTGGGTGTGGTGGCATGTGCCTGTAATCCCAGCTACTCAGGAGGCTGAGGCAGGAGAATTGCTTGAACCCAGAAGGCAGAGGTTGCAGTGAGCAGAGATTATACTACTGCACTGTAGCCTGGGTGACAGAGTGAAACTCTGTCTAAAAAAAAAAAAAAAAAAAGCTTCAAAATAATACCAACAAGCTTACTACTAATAAAAATATTAAACAAGGCTTTACATTTATTTGCAACTTTTTCGTCCTTAGAATATATCCTTGCCAGGTGCATTGAGTCACACCTGTAATTCCAGCATGTTGGGAGGACAATTTAAACATTGTTAAAAAAGTATTTAACAATTAGGCTGAGGCAGAAGAATCGCTTAAGCGTGGGAGGTGGAGGTTGCAGTGAGCCGAGCGCCACTGCACTCCAGCCTAGGCGACACAGCGAGACTCCGTCTCAAAAAAAAAAAAAAAAAAGAAAGAAATTCAGTTTAGCTTTGTGAAACTAAGACCACCAGAGCTTAAAAACACCTTCAAACAAACAAACAAACACTGAGTTTATTAACTTGCCAGGCAAAGGAATATATACCAGTGAAGACTTCACTGAATGGTTTGTGGAAGGGGGAAAATTCAGGGGCTTTTAATTGTTTTATAATAGCTATACTTATAAGAACTAAAAACTTATCACATTGTATAGGACAGAGTGAGTCCATAGGTCTGTACATAATTGATTAAAACAAGTCCCAGTTTTTAGTGGTCAAGAAAGAGTCTTCAGTTAGGTGTAGCAATGATCTGGTATACTGAGGTCACTCAAAGTTCATGGTCAGTTATCCACTTAAGCTGATTAGAACCAATTTTCAGAATAACAACCAAAAGTGATGACCTCAATTACTCTTGTAGTGGTTGGCAGACTCTTTGCAAAAGTAATGGAAGTAACTGGATCATCATCCAGCAGGCGAGCCCTTGCTCATTTCTTTGATGGTATTGTAGTGGAAGGGCTCCCAAGTTCAATAAAAGAGGGCAAGCCCCAGTGTTCAAGTACTTTTCAACTTTCTGCTTACATTCTGTTTTCTAATGGCCCGTTGGCCAAAGCATGTCACATGGCCAGAGGCAGACACAAGGAGTACAGGAAGAGACTCCACTTCTTCATGGAAGGAGCTGCAAAGTTATGTTGCATTCATAGAGACTTGCATACAGGAATGGGAAGAATTGATGACTATTTTTGCAATTTTACATAATGCAGTTTTTCTTGCCTTCTAGTCTGCTTATACTTAGAATGAATCTGCTTTTAGGTTATGTCTGCCCTGTACTGCCCAAATTAAGAGTTTTGGATCCTTTAGAATTCTCTGGATTAATGTAAACATCTTCATGAGATAATGCAGACTACAGAAGACAAATTTTATTAATTCCCTGAATGGGTGACACGATCAATTTAAAATCCATTTGGATTATATTTTGAGTCTCATGTACAGGGGCCCAGAAGCACAAAACTATATTTTGTGTCTAGTTATGGACATCAATAAACGGGAGGAAATGTCTGAGGTGAGACCTAAAGCATGTGGAGGATCTAGTCAGGCAAAGAGAGGGAGAAAAATATTTCAAGCACATGGGAAAATGACAGAAAACCAATTTTGTGAATTCATTTTTGTGTCACATGAGAATCTGGAGACACTCAGTACTTACCCTAAAATATCATTTACTTATCTGTTCTGCCATTGGACCCTAAGCTTTATAATGGCAGAATCCATAGTAGGTGCCCAATAAATATTTATGTAATGAATGAGTGAGTTGCTTAGTGAGTGAGTGCATGAATGAATAATTTAAAAGAGCTGGGTGAAAAACACAGATACAGAAGACAGAGCCACAGAGGAATGAAGACAGAAATTAAGAAGAATCCTAGCTAGAGATGAGGGGAAAAGAAAAAAGGAGCAGAGGATGAAACAGATAAATAGCAGAAGGGGAGACAAGCAGAAGAAGGAACTGGGAGTTCTGAGAGCTGAGCGGGTGTTGGTTAGTAATTGCATCAGAGAAACTTAGCACTCCTTTAAAATACTTATTAAGCCAAGGTGCGGTGGCTCACACCTGTAATCCCAGCACTTTGGGAGGCCAAGGTGGGCAGATCACGAGGTCAGGAGTTCGAGACCAGCCTAGCCAACATAGTGAAACTCTGTCTCTACTAAAAATATAAAAAATTAGCCAGGTGTGGTGGTGGGCACCTATAATCCCAGCTACTTGGGAGGCTGAGGCAGGAGAATTGCTTGAAACCAGAAGGCAGAGGTTGCAGTGAGTCGAGATTGTGCCACTGCACTCCAGCCTGGGCAAAAAGAGCGAAACTCTGCCTCAAAACAATAAATAAATAAATAAAAACAAAATACTAATCTTCCAGCAGTTCAGACCCAGCTCCTTCTGTACTATTAAACTGCCTGTCTGCTTTTATTTTCAAACTTCAAATTTCATTTTTGAACACTTGTTTTTCTAGAGAATTTTGAAGGCTTTATGTAGGCATAAGGTAATGACTTAGATTTTAGTAGTTTCTTTGGGTTATCAGATGTATCCAATTTACCAGTTCCCACTGAAAATCTTTTTGCATTTTAAAATATATCGGATTGTCTTAGTCTTTCTTCTCTGAAAGATGAAGACTTGCCTCCAACATTGTTGGGAAAAAACTGTACTTGAAACCAGCAACTATTTTTATTATTCTGAGCCATTCTATTTGATTTCAATCAAAACCAGTTTGGGGTTTTTGGAGTGCTAATAGGAGTAATGCACATAGGTACAATTAAAAGCACAGTTTTCCCCCATTCTCAACTTGGGTGATGCAGTTCTGGCTGCAAGGGTAACTCTTATGCTCATTACTTCAGCAGTGGCTGGCAAAGCATGTGGCTTTGGCTAGATAAAGGCAATTAGCCGAGATATACTCCTAGACAGATTTCTCAGAAGTTTGATCCAAGGCATCAGAATGACCTAAGATGCTTGTTATAAATGCATCTTCTAGGCTTCCACCCTAGACAGGAATGCCAAGACCAGCTCGGTCGTGGAGACCCTAACCCAGTGGCACCAGAGGAATTAAAGACACACACACAGAAATATAAAATGTGGAGTGGGAAATCAGGGGGCTGACAGTCTTCAGAGCTGAGAGCCTTGAACAGAGTTTTACCCACATATTTATTGACAGCAAGCCAATGATAAGCATTGTTTCTATAGATTATAGGTTAACTAAAGTGGGAAACAAAGGGATGGGCCGAAACAAAGGGATGGGCTGTGGCTAGTTACCTGCAGCAGGAGCATGTCCTTAAGGCACAGATCACTCATGCTATTGTTTGTGGTTTAGGAATGCCTTAGGTGGTTTTCCGCCCTGGGTGGGCCAGGTATTCCTTGCCCTCATTCTGGTAAACCCACAACCTTCAACGTGGGTGTCATGGCCATCACGAACATGTCACAATGCTGCAGAGATTTTGTTTATGGCCAGTTTGGGGGTCCTGTTCCCAAGATATTCCCCATTCTTGTTTTTGTAAGACGATAAAAGCAAAGACAGCTTTATCACAGTGAGCTACTTACTTCTTGCAGGAGTCGGAATCTGCATCTGCAGACTATACAAAGACAAACAACACAGATTAAAAGCACAATCATCATTGAAATCACAGAGCTTCCAAGTGTTTTTGTCCATTTTAATGGGTTAATAGCTGCTAATCCATCTGTGGCTCCTTCACGCACTCCAGTTCCTGGCATTAAGATCAGGTGTGCCTGGGATACTTTAAATATTTGTTATTTTAATTTTGCAATATCCAAAGACAAGTTTGTAGAGTGTCCTTCTAGATGCTTTTTATTCTTTCTCAAATTTTGATCTTATTAAGAGCCATTAATAGTTTCCACAAGTCCTTATGTTTAGCTCCTACAATGGGCCATATCATTTGAGGTTGAGGTGCCACTATACGGCCATGTTTCCAGATAATAGGAACTCTTGCCATATTTCTTACCATTTCTACAGTCTGACCATTTTGTTTAGACCAGTTGAACATAGTGTGGCCATGACGCAAACTGAGAGGTGCAATTCAAGCTAAACATCCCCTTAGGGGACCAATCAATAATGATTCCATACAAATCGTTGCACAGTACCTCTGCCTGTTCTGCAATGCAATCTTCCCAAACAAGTACATTCATTATCTCTGGCCAGGTCCAATTCTGTTTACAAATAGGTTTTTGAGGGTGGCATGCCTCAATTATAGGAGCAGATTCATTATAGTAAATACTGAGACCAGAAAGCATGTGTAACTGTGCCATAGAGTGATTACGTCCAGGCATTATTGCCAGCCAAGATTGATAAATATGCCCAATAAGTATAATTGTTCTCTGCATCAGCCCTTGTTGAAGGAATACTCATGGCAATGGTGATCACCACTATCATAGCTATCATTAAATTACTCATTGTGACTGGTTATCCTGCTTTCCTCAGGTTTTCTTCTGTCATCTGTGACAGCTTCTTGATCTGTCCCCAGGTAGGTGGTTGCTTTTGACAGTTAGGGTCCTCCTCAGTGTCAGTCTTGACATGTCTGCAACCGGTAGGTCTTTGGGATCTTCCCAAAACCTCTTTCTGGGCATCTGGCTCATAATAAGGCTTTAGATGTCTTGATGGCACCCAAATTGGCTATTGATTTGGTCCTGGAGAAACATAAGCATAACCTCTACCCCAAGTTATTATTTTACCTATTTTCCAACTTTTTGTTATCAGATCTCCCCACCAAACCAGTTGTTCTGCTTCTGTCTTTGCAGCTGGTTTCTGTAGATGCTGTTCAGTTGCTGATAGCATCTGGCCTTTAGGTAGGCTAAAAAAATTTAAAGTCAATAATGCTAGATTCAATTGCATCTGTGGTGTCCCATAGTCCCTATTTTCCCCCCTCTGCTTTTGCAATTGCTGTTTCAGGCAGAGATTCATTCTTTCCACTATGGCTTGTCCTTGAGAATTATATGGGATACCAGTAATGTGTTTAATATTCCATATAGAGAAAAATGTAGCTAGAGCTTGACTAGTATATACTGGGGCATTATCTGTTTTAATAGAAGCTGGAATGCCTGTACTGCAAAACACTGCAAAAGGTGATGTTTAACACAGGCAGAAGACTCTCCTGATTGGAATGTAGCCCAGAGGAGTGAGAAAAGGTGTCCACACATACATGTACATAAGCTAGTCTCCCAAATGAGGGAACGTGTGTGACATCCATTTGCCAAGAGAATTAGGTTCCAATCCTTGAGGATTAACTCCTCCTGTAAAAGATGAAGAATGCACCATTTGGCAAGTTGGGCATCGCTGGATAATAGCTTTAGCTTCTTTCCAGGTAATGCAGTATCTGTGTTTGAGACCAAAGGCATTAACATGGGTTAAATTGTGAAAGTGTCTAGCATTAGATATTGCAGTAACAACTAGTTGATCAGCCATTTGATTCCCTGCAGTTAAAGGTCCTGGAAGAGGTGTATAAGCCCTAATGTGAGTGATGTAAAAAGGGTGCATTCTACTCCTAACTGCTGCTTGCAGTTGGGTAAAGTCATCAGTTGTTCATCTGTATGAAATTGTAACTGAGCATTTTCAATTAATTGTGTGGAAAGGACCATGTATGAAGAATCAGAAATCACATTAATAGGCATATTAAAAGCAGGCAATACCTCAATTACAGCTACAAGCTCAGCTTTTTGAGCTGAGGTATAGGGAGTCTGGAAAACTTTACCTTTCGACCCCGAATAAGAAGCTTTACCATTACTAGACCCATCTGTAAAAACATTCTCAGCATCTTCAATTGGTTTAAGTTTAGTTATTTTAGGGAGAATCCAATTAGTTAATTTCAAAAATTGAAACAATTTGTGTTAGGAAAATGGTTATCAAGAATACTCACAAATTCAGCTAAATGGATTTGACAAGTAAGACACTATTTATAAAAGCTTACTGTATTCGCTGTATTTGTGCCTTTGTGAGAGGGACAATAACTTTCCCAGGATCATATCCGTGTAATTTAACAATCCGAGTTCTCCCATTTCCTATCATAGTAGTGATTTGATCCAAATAAGGAGTTAGAGTCCCTGAATCAGTATGTGGAAGAAAAAGCCACTCTATAAGATCTTGCTCTTGAATAATAACACCAGCAGGTGAATGCTGAGTTGAAAAAATTAGCAAATCTAGAGTCTTCTCTGAATCTATTCTATTTATTTGGGCCTTATGGACTTGCTTTACAATCGGCTGTAACTCTGCCTCAGCCTTCTTTGTTAATTGCCAAGGGCTAGTGAGACTAGGATCTCCTCTAAGGATAGAAAATAGATTACTTATGGCATAAGTAGGAATGCCTAGAGCAGGTCATACCCAATTAATGTCCCCTAGTAATTTTTGAAAGTCATTTAATGTTTTCAACTGATCCCTACATGTGGTTACTTTCTGTGACACTATTGTAGTGTCATTTACTAAGGTCCCCAAGTAGGAGTAAGTCTGAATTTTGTCAGGAGCTATAATTAAACTGGCACGAGAAATTAAGTTTTCCAAGTGATCATAACATTGGAGTAATATTTCTTGAGTAGGGGCAGCACAAAGTATATCGTCCATATAATGAATAATGTAACACTGTGAAAATTTTGTATGAGTAGGTTCAATTGCTTGCCCTACATACGTTTGGCAAATTGTTGGACTGTTCAACATGCCTTGTGGCAACACTTTCCAGTGAAAACGCTTAGCAGGCTGCAGGTTGTTTACCACAGGAATTGTAAATGCAAACTGTTCACAGTCTGGCTCAGCTAAGGGGATAGTAAAGAAACAGTCTTTTAAATCTATGACTATTAAAGGCCTATGTTTTGGAATCATAGCAGAAGAAGGCAGTCCTGGCTGCAATGTCCCCACAGGTTGTGTAACTGAATTAATGGCTCTTAAGTCAATGAACATTCTCTATTTACCTGATTTTTTCTTAATTATGAAAACTGGAGAATTCCAAGGGGAAAATGTTGGAGCTATGTGTCCTTTTTCTAATTGTTCAGTAACTAAGTCCTCCAAAGCCTCCAGTTTCTCTTTACTTAGTGGCCATTGTTCTATCCAAATTGGCTTATCTGTTAACCATTTTAAAGGTATAGGTTCTGGAGGCTTAACAATGGCCGCCACAAAAAAATGATATCCTAAACCTTGGTGGGAACTTTGTCTTTCCGCTTGAAGCAGTTCCTTCAAACCTTGCAAATTTTTTCCTAATTCTACACCAGGAACATACCCCATTTCATACACTGTATGTTGACTTTGAGGGCTATATAATTGCTCTGGAATTAGAACTTGTGCTTCCCATTGTTGTAATAAATCTCTCCCCCATAAATTTAGAAGTACAGAAGTTATAATTGATTGAATAGTCCCAGGTTGTCCATTGGGCCCTTCACAATGCAAAATATAACTACTTTGATATATTTCAGGGGCTTTACCAACTCCAACTATGTTAAATTGAGTGGGTTGAATTGACCATGTGGACAGCCAGTGCTGTAGAGAAATGATTGAAATGTCCACTCCTGTATCTACCAAACCTTTAAATTTATTTCCCTGAATAGTTATAGGACATTTATCAGTAATTTGATTCACCCAATAAGCTGCTTTGCCTTGTTTACTTGTGCTTCCAAATCCTCCTGTTCATTTAATTTCATTTTTCCCCATTTCCACATATGGCACAATCAGGAGCTGTGCTATACGCTCTCCTGGCTCTGGTTTCCAGGGAACAGAAGTAGACATAACAATTTGAATTTCCCCATTATAATCTGAATCAATGACTCCTGTATGTACTTGCAGTCCTTTTAAATTTTAAACTAGACCTGCCTAGAAGTAATCCTATTGTCCCCACTGGCAACATCTGACTGGAGACAGCAACCTTCTTTAACAGTCCCATTACAAAAGGAGAACCTGGTCCATATTGATTAATAGCTAGTTTAAATTCTTTGAGTTATTAAAAAGGAAAAGGCTCAAATGTAGCTATATCTCCCTGTTGATCTCAGGGGTATATCCTAACAGGGAACAAGGGAACTGCCAGGCCTCTAAATCACCCTCTCTTCTAGCTTGCTGAATTTCTGCCTGGATAGAACTGAGAGTGGTAGCTCAAGCCACTGCTCGAACAGTCAGTGAGGCAACTACTTTTTGCCCAGTGTCCTCCAGAAAAGAAACATCTAGAGGGTCAGGCCACTCTTTTTCTTCACAATAATGAGGGGGTGCAGAAGGATAGGAACAAACCTCTTCCTCCTTTGCTGCTTTAGCTTTAGCTGGCCAACACACCTGCTCTGTCACCTCTTCTGTTACCTCTTTTTTTTTTTTTTTGAGATGGAGTCTCTGTCTCCCAGGCTGGAGTGCAGTGGTGCGATCTCGGCTCACTGCAAGCTCCGCCTCCCAGGTTCATGCCATTCTCCTGCCTCAGCATCCCAAGTAGCTGGGGCTACAGGCACCCGCCACCACGCCCAGCTAATTTTTTGTATTTTTAGTAGAGGCAGGGTTTCACCATGTTAGCCAGGATGGTCTCGATCTCCTGACCTCGTGATCCGCCCACCTCGGCCTCCCAAAGTGCTGGGATTACAGGAGTGAGCCACTGCGCCTGGCCCTGTTACTTCTTTATACTTTCCTTCCTCCTCATCATCAGTGTGAAAAGGTTCCAAGGTGGAATGAACCAGGGCCCACACTTGTCCCATTGTTACCCTGATGCTTCCGAGCTCCCCTTCTTACTCACCACGGGGATTGCTTAAGAATGCTCAGGTGTCCTCCAGCTTAGTTCCATGTTCTTCAACTGTCACTCCGGCAACCCTTCAACCCGGGTTCCAGCCCCATGTATGGACGCCATTTGCCGAGACCAGCTCGGTCATGGAGACCCTAACCCAGTGGCGCTAGAGGAATTGAAGACACACACACACAGAAATATAGAGTGTGGAGTGGGAAATCAGGGGGCTGGCAGCCTTCAGAGCTGAGAGCCTGGAACAGAGTTTTACCCACATATTTATTGACAGCAAGTGAGTGACAAACATTGTTTCTATAGATTATAGATTAACTAAAATGGGAAACAAAGGGATGGGCTCTGGCTAGTTATCTGCAGCAGGAACATGTCCTTAAGGCACAGATCACTCATGCTATTGTTTGTGGCTTAGGAATGCCTTAAGTGGTTTTCTGCACTGGGTGGGCCAGGTTTCCTTGCCCTCATTCCGGTAAACCCACAACCTTCAGCGTGGGTGTCATGGCCATCATGAGCATGTCACAGTGCTGCAGAGATTTTGCTTATGGCCAGTTTTGGGGCCAGTTTATGGCCAGATTTGGGGACCTGTTCCCAACACCTGAAATCAATCCCTTCAGATGATTTCTGTGTCCAAGGAAGAGAGAAGCTCACTACCCTAAGGCCTTACTGCATCCAACCTTGTCTTTTCAGTATATGTAGCAGCTTCTAGAGCTGTTTTTTCTTCCTGTTTTTTAAGTTGTAAATCAATATCTTATAATTATATACATTTACAAGGTCAAAGTGATGTTATAATTTGTGAATACAATGTGAAATAATGAAATCAAACAAATTAGCATATCTATCACCTCAAATACATATCCTTTTTTTGTGGTGAGAACATTTGAAATTTACTCTCAGCAATTTTGAAATGTACAACAAAACTTATTCATCTTGTCTAAATGAGATTTTATACCCTTTGACAATCATCTCTCCATTTCCCCCATTCCCAGCCTCTGTAACCACCATTCTACTCTCTGTTTCTATGCGCTTGTTTGTTTTATATTGCACAAATAAGTGAGAACTTGTGGTATTTGTCTTTCTGTGCCTGTCTTTTTTCACTTAGCATAATGTTCTCCAATTCTATTCATGCTTTCAGAAATGACAGAATTTCCTTCTTTTTTAAGGCTGTATAGTATTTTATTGTAGTTATTTATTTTTATTAATATTATTTTTATTTATTTTATTGTTTATTTATTATTTATTATTATTTTTTTGAGACAGAGTCTTGTTCTGTCACCCAGGCTGGCACAATCTCGGCTTACTGCAAGTTCCGCCTCCTGGGTTCATGCCATTCTCCTGCCTCAGCCTCCTGAGTAGCTGGGACTACAGGCGCGTGCCACCACGCCCAGCTATTTTTTGTATTTTTTAGTAGAGATGGGGTTTCACCATGTTAGCCAGGATGGTCTCGATCTCCTGACCTCATGATCTGCCCACCTCAGCCTCCCAAAGTGCTGGGATTACAGGCGTGAGCCACCGTGCCTGGCCCCTCCATTGTATTTGTAAACAACATTTCCTCTATCCATTTGTCTGTTGGAGGACACTTAGGTTGGTTCTATCACTTGGCTATTGTGAGTAGTGCCACAGTGAACATGGAAGTGCAGCCATCTCTTTGACAAACTGATTTCAAATCTTTTTGGTAAATATGCCGACATGAGATTGCTGGATCATGTAGTGATTTTGTTTTCAGTTTTCTTAGGAACCTCCCTACCATTTTCAACAATGGTTGTACTAATTTACATTCCTACCAGTACTTCTTAAGTCTAGTATTTAGTTGGGTAAAATAAGGCCTACTTCTATAAAAAGTCAAATAGTAGAAAGTACTCTATGATTAATGCCAAATTCAATAAGTGCTTATGGAAGAAGGGTTCACTACAGGCCTGAATGAAAGATTTTATGGAGAAAAGACAGGCAAACATTTTCAAAGAGAGTCTGAATTCCTGTGTTCCAATCTGGATCAAATCCAAGGGTATTAACTCAACATGTTTTCTATATCTACATCCTGCAGAGTATCCAAGATGAAGGAGAATGTTAAACAGAATAGAAAACAAAGAGAAAGCATAGAAAAAATCAAAGTCAAGGTGGCCAACACACGGAAACAGGCTCTGCAGGAGCAATTCGATGAATGGATTCTAGACCCTAAAGGAATGATTCCTAAGACAGTGGTAAGAAAATTGGGAGTATATGTGAATGGTAGGTGGAGTAAGTGGTAAGAGGGCAATTGCTAGAATACTGAGTAGCATACTAGAAGCCTCCCTTGAAATTTTCAGTATTGCTGAGGTAAGTCTTGACCTGTCTGATCCATGAGATTGATTCCTTCAATTTCTCTTGAGCATTACATTAAAAAAAAAAATTCTAGCTAGATTTCTAAAATTTTGACTCTGGCTGAGGTTCCCAAACTCATCATTGTAAACCAACATATATTTCATTTGTTTGTTTTTTGTGTGTGTGTTTTTATGTGTGACTACTTCAGTGAGACCTGCAAGACTGTCTCTTAGCTCTAGAGAACAGCCATACTCTGAGAGTTAAATGCTTTCTCTTAAGTGTATATGGATTTGGAAATACTTTTTCATTAGATACAATGCTAAGAATATTTTCAGTTTAAAGTGAATGATTAAAAATAAATCAGGGAAGACAAGTCACAGACTGGGAGAAAATATTAGCAGAAGGCATATCTGGTTGGGTGTGGTGGCTCACACCTATAATCCCAGGACTTTTGGAGGCTGAGGTGGGAGGATTGCTTGAGGCCAGGAATTCGAGACCAGCCTAGCCAACATAGGGAGACCCTGTTTTGACAAAAAAATTTAAAAATTATCTAGGCTGTGGTTCCAGCTTCTCAGGTGGCTGAGGTGAGAGGATGGCTTGAGTCCAGGAGGTCGAAGCTGCACTGAGCCATGATCATGCCACTGCACTCCAGCCTGGGGAACAGAGAGAGACCCTGTCTCTTTTTTTTTTTTTTTTTTTTTTTTTTTTTGAGACGGAGTCTCGCTCTGTCGCCCAGGCTGGAGTGCAGTGGCCGGATCTCAGCTCACTGCAAGCTCCGCCTCCGGGGTTTACGCCATTCTCCTGCCTCAGCCTCCCGAGTAGCCGGGACTACAGGAGCCCGCCACCTCACCCGGCTAGTTTTTTTGTATTTTTTAGTAGAGACGGGGTTTCACCATGTTAGCCAGGATGGTCTCGATCTCCTGACCTCGTGATCCGCCCGTCTCGGCCTCCCAAAGTGCTGGGATTACAGGCTTGAGCCACCGCGCCCGGCCGACCCTGTCTCTTAAAAACAAAACAAAACAACAACAACAAAATGTATCTATATATGTGATATATATAGATCACATATATAGATATATATATCATGTATATATGTTACATATATATATCTGATAAATGACTGTTATCCAGAATATACAAAGAACTCTTAAAGGCTGAACAATAAGAAAACAAACAGCCTGGTTCACAAAAGAAAGTGTACATATGGCAAATCTTATTTGAAAGCATATGAAAAGATGCCAGACATCACATGTCATTAGGGAAATGCAAATTAAAACTTCAATGAGATACCACACACACCATTTAGAATGGTCAAAATCCAAAACACTGGCAACTTCAAATGCTGGTAAGGATGTGAAGCAGCAATAATTCTCATTCTTTGCTGATGGGAATGCAAAATGGTACAGACTCTTTGACAGACAGTTTGGCAGTTTCTTAAACATACTCTTAAAAGACAAATATTGAATTATTCCACTTATATGAGGTATCTAAAGTGGTCACATTCATAGAAACAGAATGTAGAATGGTGGTTGCCAGGGGCTTGGAGAAGGGGAAGGGGAGTTATTTAATTCAGGGGTCCCCAACCCCTTGTGGCCTGGTAGGAGGTGGGCTACATAGCAGGATGTGAGTGGCAGGCAAGCAAGCAAGGAAAGCTTCATCTGTATTTGCAGTCACTCCCCATCACTCTCATTACCACTTGAGCTCCACCTTCTGTCAAATCAGTGGCTGCATTAGATTCTCATAGGAGCACAATAGGAACCCTATTGTGAACTGTGTACGCGAGGATCTGGATTTCACGCTCCTTAAGAGAATCTAATGGCTGATGATCTGTCACTATTTTCCATCACCCCCAGATGGGACCATCTAGTTGCAGGAAAACTAGCTCAGGACTCCCACTGATTCTACATTGTGGTGAGCCGTATAATGGCTCATAATCTATAATGTAATAGTAATAGAAACAAAGTACACGATAAATGTAATACACTTGAATCATCCCAAAACCATCCTCCCCCAACCCCTGGGTCTTTGGAAAAAAATGTCTTCCACAAAACCAGTCCCTTGTGCCAAAAGCAATGGGGACTGCTGGTTTAATGGATAGAGAGTTTCAAGTTTGCAAAATGAAAAACTTCTGGCTGGGCACAGTAGCTCATGCTTATAATCCCAGCATTCTGGAAGCTGAGGCAGGAGGATTGCTTGAACCCAGGAGATCAAGACCAGCCTGGGCAATATAGTGGGACCCTGTCTCTACAAAAAATTTTAAAAATTAGCTGGACATGATGGCATACGCCTATAGTCCCAGCTACTTGGGGGCTGAGGCAGGAGATAACTTGAGTCCTGAAGTTTGAGCCTGCAGTGAGCTATGATGGTGCCACTGCACTCCAGCCTGGGTAACAGAGACCCTGTCTATAAAAAGAGACAGAGAGAGAGAGAGAGAGAGAAAGAGAGAGAGAGAGAGAGAGAGAAAGAGAGAAAGAAAAAGAAAGAAAGAAAGAAAGAAAGAAAGAAAGAAAGAAAGAAAGAAA
>NC_045449.1:24589265-24630269 GCF_002776525.5 Piliocolobus tephrosceles
AAAGAAAGAAAGAAAGAAAGAAAGAAAGAAAGAAAGAAAGAAAGAAAGAAAGAAAGAAAGAAAAGAAAGAAAGAAAAGAAACAGTGAAAGAGAGAGAGAGAAAGGAAAGAAAGAAAGAAAAGAAAGAGAAAGAAAGAAAGAAAGGAAAGAAAGAAAGAAAGAAAAAGAAAGAAAGAAAGAAAGAAAGAAAGAAAGAAAGAAAGAAAGAAAGAAAGAAAGAAAGAAAGAAAGGAAGGAAGGAAGGAAAAGAGAGAGAGAAAGAAAGAGAAAAACTTCTGGAGATTTGTTTCACAATGATGTGACTATGTTTACACATATATACATACACTTAAGAATGGTTAAGTTGGTAAATTTTATGTTATGTGTTTTTTACCACACATAAACTAAACTAAACATACTCTTAACCTATGATCCAGCAATTGCTCTTCTTAGTATTTACCCAAATAAATTGAAAACTTATATGTACACAGAAAACTGCACACAGATGTTTATAGTAGCCTTACTCATAATATCCAAAACCAGAAAGCAACTAAGATACCCTTTATTGGAGGAATAGATAATAATGTGGTGCATCTATACAGTGGAATATTATTCAGTCCTAAAAAGGAATGATCTATCAAGCCATGAAAAAACAAGGAGGAACCATCAATACGTATTACTAAGTAAAAGAAGCTAATCTGAAAAGGCTACATGCCGTATGATCCTAACTATTTGAAATTCTAGAAAAGACACAATCAGAAAGATAGTAAAAAATTCAGTGGTTGCTAGGAGTGAGGGGAGGGAGGGATTTTTAGGGGAGTGAAATAATTCTGTATAAAATGGTGGATACATGTGATTATACTTTGTCAAAGCCCATACCAAGAGAGACCCCTATTATAAACTATGGACTTTGGGTGATAATAACATGTCAATGTAGCTTTATTGACTGTAATAAATGTGCCACTCTGGTGCAGAATATTAATAATAGTACATAGCTGTGTATGTGTATAGTGTATGTGTGTGAGCTCTTTGTACTTTCCGCTCAATTTTGCTGTGCACTTAAAACTTCTCTAAAAAATAAAATGTTTTTAAAAATGGACCAAGAAGAACTCGGAAATTTCATTTTTAGTAATTGAAGAATGAGAAAGTATAGAGGATTCTTTGGATGGCCAAAGTGCTTGCGAAAAGTGCCTCAGCTCCATCGTGCCGTGTCTGAGAGTTGCTAGAAATGTCCCCTGGAGGAGGCAAAATGGGGTCACTGTCAGCATCCCAGTCCTAATCACACAAAAAGGTTGGGAATCATTGAGAATATATGTGTAAAATAACTTTATATACCCTTCAGTATTCTAAGAGGAGACTTCAAAAAGTGTGTGGAAAAATTGAATTAAAAGATAATTAAAAATATAAACTTTATATCTCAACATAAGCTCCATCAGGCTGGGCGCCATGGCTCAGGCCTGTAATCCCAGCACTTTGGGAGGCTGAGGCAGGGGGATCGCTAGTGCCCATGAGTGCGAGACCAGCCTGGCCAACATGATGAAACCCTGTCTCAAATATTAGCTTGGTGCAGAAGTAATTGTGGTTTTTGCCATTACTTTTTAAATGGCAAATAAATAAATAAAAAGAGGCTCCATCAAGTTTAAGACACTTGTAAGTGATGATACCAGCCATTTAGTCCATCCCTAAAGAGCTGAGGGTCCTCGGGATTTAATCATTTCAATGCAGTCTTTTTTGCATTATTAACTGATGAAAAATAGGTGTCCTTTAATGATTATTTTTTAAGATTAGAAAATAAAAAATCAGAAGGAGCTAAATCAGGACTATAAGGTGGATGCCTAATGATTTCTCATTGAAACTCTCACAACATTGTTCTTGTTTTGTTAGTGGAGATGGGTGTTGCTATTTTGTCCAGGTTGGCACAAACTCATAGTTCTTCTACCTTAGCCTCCTGAGTAGCTGGGACTACAGGTGTGTGCCACTGTGCCCAGCTTGCCCTTGTTTGATGAGAAGAATGAGCAAGAGCATTGTTATGGTGGAGAAGGACTCTCTGGTGAAGCTTTCCCAGACATTTTTTTTGCTCAAGCTTTAGCTAGCCTTTCTCAGAACACTCTCATAGTAAACAGATGTTATTCTTCTTTGGTCTTCCAGAAAGTTAATTAGCAAAATGCCTTGAGCATCCCCAAAACTGTTGCCATGACCTTTGCACTTGATCAGTCTGCTTTTGCTTTGACAGGACCTCTTCCACCTCTTGGTAACCAACCATTGCTTTGATTGTGCTTTGTCTTCAGGATCATACTGGTAAAGCCATGTTTCATCTCCTGTTACAATTCTTGGAAGAAATGCTTCAGGATCTTCATCCCACTTGTTTAAAATTTCCATTTGAAGCTCTGCTCTTGTCTGCATCTAGTCTGGGTGCAATGGTTTTGGCACCCACTGACTGGAAATTCTTTCAACTTTAATTTTTCAGTCAGAATTGTTTAAGCAGAGCCAATTGAGATGTCTATGTGTTGGCTATTGCTTCTGCTGTTAACTTTTAGTCCTATTCAATAAGGTCATGAGCAAGATGATTTTTTTTTCTTGCAAATTGGTGTGGATAGTCTGCGCCATGGGCTTTATCTTCAACATCATTTCATCCTTTCTTAAAATGAACTATCCATTTGTAAACTGCTGATTTCTTTAGAGCATGGTCCCCATAAACACTTCATAAAACACCAATGATTTCACCATTTTTCCCACCAAGCTTCACCATAAATTTAATGTTTTTGCTTCAATTTTAGCAGAATTCATGTTGCTCTGATAGGGGCTCTTTTCAAACTGATGTCTTATCCTTTTTAGTTCTTCAAGCTAGATCTTGTTCAGACATAACGAGTTTCAACAAGTTTATTTTGGTGCAAAAAAAAAATTTGAAATCCATGCATATTTTTTTCATAATACACATTTTCCATGAACTTTTTGAAGACCCCCTTGTAGAAAGTACATGTGACTTATTACTATTTCTGTCCTTGGGTTGGAAAGATCACCCAATACTAAAATAGAAAGACTATAGATGGTTTTTAGTCTAAAATAACAAATATGTGGTAACTGAGGAGTGGCATATGGTTTCTTTCTTTTTTTCCTCTTTTGATTTGCAGATTCAGAATGTTCTTCATGAATTCTTTCAAAATCCAGATTTCAAGCTAGGTAAGTCTGCCTATTACTCTGATATTTTTATTTTTATTTCTTTTTTGGGTGGGGGACACTGAATTCAGATGAAGAGTCAACGTGAGACAGATGTAATTCAAAGCTCTTGCAGGTGCAATTAGCCTCTTCCATGCTGTGCAGATAGAGAATGTACAGAAGCAGAAATGCAATCTGTGATTCTCAACCCTTTTAGTCTGGTGTCCATTTTATTACCAGTACTCTGCAATACTCTTTTATTATCCTATGACATTCCTAGAAAATATTCCTTACATACACAGAATTTTAAAAGAAAGATAAGATATCATACTGTGATACAAAGGAGAAATATAAGGAAAGGCATAAGAAAATTGTATGCACTGGCCAGTTGCAGTGGCTCATGCTAAGATTTACCAGAGTTGAACATTGCCTCTGTAAATTCCTTAGTTTGAATTTCCTTGACTCTACCCACTCTTATATCCTACACCTTACCTATAACCCTCCATGAGAAACAGTCATTCTCTGTTTCTCAAATGTTGTTTCTTGATTTCCCTTTCCATGTTACATAAATTTCCCTGGATAATCTCATCCAGTTCTGTTACTATATATACTAGGCTTAAGACTTCTTCAGAGGCCGGGCATAGAGGCTCACGCCTGTAATCCCATCACTGTGGGAGGCAGAGGTGGGTGGATCATTTGAGGTCAGGAGTTTGAGACCAGCCTGGCCAACATAGTGAAAGCCTGTCTCTACTAAAATACAAAAATTAGCTGGGTATGGTGGCGGACGTCTGTAATCTCAGCTACTCGAGAGGCTGAGGCAGGAGAATCGCTTGAACCCAGGAGGTGGAGGTTGCAGTGAGCCGAGATCATGCCACTGCACTGCAGCCTGGGTGACAGAGCGAGACTCCTTCTAAAAAAAATAAAACAAAAGAAAGAAAATTATATGCACTGTATTTCAATATATAAATGCTTTGTTATAACTTCACTATAAGACATAATAGTCAGACATTTCTACCTACTTATAATGTACCTTTAGATATAAGAAAAGTAAAATTATATACAGTTGATCATTTTATTTGTATTTGACATTTTGGAATAGGGCAAAATGAATATATATACATAGAATTCCCAGAAATGCAGACTGACACAAATGTGTTGTATTAGAATTCAGATACAATTTATGTTACTCCCTATTACACAATTTCTGAAATGGCGAACAACTCTAGGTAAAGTTCCAGAATTAAACAAAGTATACTTCTCCCTCAAATTTTCATAGAAGTTACATTTTTGAAAAATTCCACAGCAAAATTATATTCTGCATTCATATGTAAAATAGAATTGGGTTCTAGGTTCAAAATTATTATAAGCAGGTTTTTCATCTACTTGAATGTCCTGCAGGAGGCGGAAAGTCTTTATTGTGCAGAAATTACAGGAGTTCTGCCTCTGCTCCTATTCCTCATCATTGTGGCAATAAAAACTCACCCAAAAATTTCCACCATGCTGCCTGGGAGGAAGGGAGGACAGCACCACCCCTATGGAGATTCACAGATTTTGATGCTTTTGTTTTCAGAAAGATTTCCCTATATGAAATTAGGTGGAAAAAAAAAAACCCCTCACTTGTCCCATAGAAACTAGAGTTTGGGTCCTGAGATTTACATAATTTATATCCAATAGATTTTGTTTTCCAATTGATTATTTGACTACTTTTGTTACATTGACAACAATACATTGTCTGAAGTCTGTTGTCACTTTTAAAAATAAAATATGCTTCCCATCTTCCTGATCACTGATCTCCAAGCATGATTTGGGCCTTACTGACAACCTTTTCTCCTTCTACCTGTTCTCACATTTTCCAAAAAACGTAATTCTTCAGTCAGCTCATCCTTTACTCTTGTTTCAAAAAATCATTGAAATAACTTCATTTATTTTCGAATGAGGGTACAGAAGGAGTGAGTTAAGAGAACTCAATTTGGGATCCTGATAAAATTACAGAAATTCCAGAGCATTCCAATTGACAGTGATTGTTTCTTCTCTCACCTCCTATACTACAGTATTTATTTTCTCTACTATTCATTTGGTCAATATTCATTGAGCCCTCACTTAGTTCCAGATACTGTAATGAGTTAGAGAATGCAAAGAGGACTGACAAGACATGTTTCCTGCCCGTAAGTTGCTCAAACTCCAGTCAGAGACAGACATGTATACTTAATAGCAATTGTTACTGCTAGAAACCAGTCTGGTTTGCATAATCATCTGGAGCTTGGGGGAAGGTCTGGGATGGAAATGTCAGCTTCTAATGCATAAGCTCATATGAAAATGTATATAGTCCTCCTATGGCCATAATAACTGATATCTCATAATTAGCACTTACCAAATTCAAGAGTGATTGAAAAATCTTTTCTATGCCCTTGTGCCAACCCATGATAGGCAGGAAGAGTTACTATTAGAAGTAGGAGAGGAAGCCAGTGTATAGTTCTTTCATCATGAGCTTTCACACAATTTATGTATTTTTCTCTTAGTATGGTCAATAAGGATTACATAAGTTGTTGTATCAAATGAAGGTTTAAAAATCTGTATTTGAACTGTCACGTTCTTCATTATTGATCACTCTAATTTATGACACTCTTCTCTTGTTTTTTTGTGATATCATTCTCTTGATTTCTTTCTTCTATTTTTGATCACCTTTTAGTGTTTTTGTTTCTTGACTCTTCTTTTGCTTGCACCTTAACTTTTGTTTTCCAGAGTTTCCTTTTAGGCTTTCTTTTCACTATACACACTATACACATTCTCTGGGTTTTCTTATTCAAGTCTATGGCTGCAGCTGATGACTCCCAATCTATATACACATTACAAACTTTCCCTGAGCCCCAGGTCCTATTTGAAAAAAAGCTACTATGAGTGGTAAATGAAAAAGCAAGTTGCACATCAAAATGATCATATTTATAAACAGAAAAACAAAAGGTACACGTGTACATATATATGCATTTATATACATACAGAAATGCATAGAAAGGTTGCTGGAAGGATGATAAACTGCTGACAGTGGTTACATCTGGGGCAGAAAGGAGTGAGAGTGCTGATGGGAGGTAGCAAAAAATGAAGATATTCATGTTTTGTTGCTTATATTTTTGTATTATTTGTATTAGAACATTTTTATGTGTTATTTAATTTAAGAAACATTAAAGACAAAATAAAGTTTTTAAAAAGAAAGCTTGCAGAAGTGTTTTGTTTTAGGACCTGCTAGTGTAAACCAACACAGATGTTTTTATAGCCTTTCATACTATTGATGTGCATATTTATTTCTGCTTTATATCAATCTAGGTATTAAAAATATAGACTTTTTTTAATGTTTGGTTTGCTTGATAAGCCAGGAAAAGTAATAATTTTGTAGTATTTGGTATGTTACACAGCTATATGTAATTCACTTTATTGTAGTTATGGATAGACATTAGCTAATACATAATTTTATGTTCTTTTAAAGCACTATAGTATAAATATCAAATATATATTACAACCAAACTAACTAGCAAATAATCTTCATTCCATAAACAGGATCACACTGCGAACAATTGGATATTACTGACTCAACAGAACCAAGATTGAACAAAATGGAATTTACAGAAGTAAGAAGTTACATTATTTAACGTTTGAATTGAATTATTTTGCCAGTTTTGATTTTCCGTTGGTGGCTGTCACACATCATTAAATTAGTATTAAATGAACACACAAAACTTATTTTATACATTCTAAAATATGTACTTTAAAATATTTCAATTCCTCTGAAATTAGGTTACATTTTACAATTTCTTTCAATCAGTATCACTCATGATGTGAGTGTATAAAATACTACCACTGACATCTTCTGGTAAGATCAAGAAAAACCAGCATCTTATATTCAGTGAAATCTGGTTATTCAAACAATAATGAGATCTAAAACTTACAAAAACTTTCCTATGGGCCAGGCATCATACATAAACTTGGTTAACCCTTTCAGTAACCCTTTCCTCCGCTTTTACAGATGAAGACACCAAGATGTAGAAAGGTTAAATAACTTGCGCACTGTTTCACAATTAGTAAAACCGGGGAAATTTGTATTCAGTCAGTTTGGTTTCAAAGTCTACATAATATTGCATATGAAAAAGTATGATTCTATTGTAATGGAATAAGTGAAATAAGCAATTTAATGGTACCAGAGTCCTAAGTCTTCCACAGCTTACTTATGTATTTTTTCATGTTTCTGCATTTCCCCTTGTTTTTCTCTGATGAGTTCCAGAGTCAAGGTAACTTTCTGTTTCTCTTTTCATATACCTTTGCACGACTGAAGGTGAAGATTATGCACTATATACAGTTTCAAAGTTCTGTATGAGGTATCTCTGGAATTCTTTTTAAAATGACTATTGTATAGATAAGAATTTGGCAAATTCTACCTGAGTTATGTTCTAACTGTGTTTTCTTAGATTCTGTGTTTGTCTATTTGTCATCCATTACTCACAAGGCCAAACTAATGGCCAGAGTTGTTTATATCTCCCCTGTGATCCAGAACCCATACTATGAACCACCTCCTTACTAATTCTCACACACTGAGCTAATATTTCTCCTGCTCTAAGTCAACCCAGGACCAGGTACCAGACAACCAGAGATAGCCCTTGTGCCTCAGAGTCTGCCAGAATTATTCAAACCAGCCAATCCTCAACTGTTTAGCCTGTTGTGGCTTGCATTTCTGGAAACTCCAGTAAGCATTCTGGCTTAGGCTGTCCCTTTGCTCCTTTGTGTTCTGCCTCTTGACCCAAACCTGGTGCTTCCCCTGTGGCCCTGCATGGTGTGGCATGCTTCCTTCACTTGGAAGTCTTAAGTAATAAAAATCTTCTTTCAGTGGCATTAGCCTCTTCGTGTCATCATTCATTCACCTCCATGAATTAAAATTCCACAGATACAAATGAGACAAGCTACTGGAAGAAAAATACACAGAGGAACAAATGATGGTATTAAAATGGTTCATGAAAAGTCAAAGCTTTATCTCTTTAATACAGTAATAAATGTAACTTACATTTCTTTGCAAGGGACTGCCTATTTGCAAGGGACGTGCCTATTTGTCTTATATTCGTTTCCCTAAAAGTGGGCAAGTTAGAATATTTTCCTATTTTTTTCATTATAAAAGTAGGCCGGATGCGGTGGCTTATGCCAATGACTAGGGAGGCTGAGGCAAGAGGATTGCTTATGACCAGGAGTTTGGGACCAACTTGGGCAACACAGTGAGACCCTCATGTCTAAAAACAGTTATAAAATATATTATGATATGTGAATTATATCTCCATAAAAGGTAATATAGGTTCATTATAGAAATTTAAAGACATAAAAGTGTAAAGAAGTAAAAAATTTTAAATCCACAATTTACCACCAATAAAAGCCACTGAACACTATATTTTTTTGTATAATAGTAATAGCTAACACTTTTTACCCCTTTTTATGTGTCATATTGTGTACTGAGGTTATTACATGCACTTTCTTGTGAAATCGTCACAACTGAGTTATTATTATCTTCATTTTGCAAATGAGACCTAAAAAGATTGAACACTTTCCTTGAAATCACACAGCATGTAAGTGACAGAGCTGGACTAGACCCAGGTCAGCCTGACTTCAAAGCTCATCGTGGTCTTGACCCTTGTGCTTTACAGTGTCTGTTATATTCATAGTGAGACATGTAAGGTTTCAGTTTTAATTTTGTGGGTTTTCCATATAGATTTTTGATTATGCCTAATATATTGTATATCCTACTTTTTTCACTTAATATCATCTCTTGATCATTTCTCTATGTCAATAAATATTCTTTAAAATATGTTAAACAATTTTTTTATTTTGAAATAATTATAGATTTACAATAAGTTTCAAAGATAGTACAGAGAGGTCCCATACACCCTTCATCCAGTTTCCCCAAAGGTTATATTTTCCATGATTTTAGTATAATATCAAATCCAGGAAATTAACATTGATATAATGTGTGTGTATAGTGTTATGTTACTTTAGCACATGTAGATTTCTGTTACCACCACCAAAATTAAGATACAAAACTATTTCAGTACCACAAAGGTCTACTGGGGTCTACTGGTAATGACATTTTGGCAGTTCAGGGAAATGTAGAAACCCTACCTTCCTTTAATTCATTTTCCACTTTGCCACTTACAACATCATTGTCTTAAATATTTCCCATATATACATCACGTCAGGCACTGTTACACTTTGCTTCAACTGTTAAACATCATTTAGAAAACTCAAGATGAAAAGTCTGTTGTATTTACCTGTGTTTTTTGCTTTTTTCATTGTTCTTCCTTCCCCATGTTTCAAGATTCCTTCTTTTATGCATTCTATTTAGAGAATTTCCTCTAGCCATTCTTTTAGAGCAGATCTACAGATGAGACAAATTCTATTAGTTTTACATTGTCTGAGAATGTCTTTATTTTTCCTTTATTCCTGAATGATAATTTCACTGGATATAGAATTCTTGATTGAAAGTTCTTTTATTTTAGCCCTTGAAAATGTTCTATCATTTCCTTCTGATCTCCATAGTTGATGATGAAAAATCCACTTCATTCAAATTAATTTTCCTCAGTAGGTAAAGTATTGTTTTTCTCTTGTGGCTTGTATTTAGTGTTCTGAACTCTGAAGACATGAATGTTAGATCTTTTATTATAATCCCACATGTTGCTGAGACTCTGAGATTCTGTTATTTCTTTTTTCCTCTTTTTTTTTTTTTGTTTGTTTTTTCCTCTGTTGTTCAGACTGGGCAAATTCTACTGTTCTGTGTTCAAGTCCATTGATTCCATCCTCTGTCTTCACGCTGATGCTAAGCCCGTATCTTGAGCTTTTTATTTCAGTAGTTTTTTTTTTTTGTTGTTGTTGTTGTTCTTTTTGAGACAGGGTCTTGCTCTGTTACCCAGGCTGGAGTGCAGTGGCATGATCATGGCTCACTGCAGCTTCAACCTCCCAGGCCCAAGCCATCCTCCCACTTTAGCATCCCAAGTAGCTGGGACCACAGTCATGCACCACCATATCGGGCTAAATTTTATTTCTGTAGAAACAGGGTCTCCCTATGTTGCCCAGGCTAGTCTCAAACTCCTGAGCTCAAGAGATCCTCTCACTTCAGCCTCCCAAAGTGCTGGGATTACAGGCGTGAGACACTGTGCCCAGCCTTGTTGTTGTTTTTTTAAGAAATGTGGTTTTGGGGAGGGAAGAAAAAGAAAAAAAAAAAAAGAGATGTGATTCTCCCACCTCAGCCTCCTGAGTTGTATTTTTCAAAATTTCCATTTTTTCTTAATGTCTTTTATTTCTTTGCTGAGACTTTTAAGTTTTTAATTTATTTTAAGCATGTTCATAATTGCTTGTTGAATTATTTTTATAGTGGCTGCTTTAAAATCCTTCTCAGATAATTCCAACAGCTGCGTCATCTCAGTGTTGGCATCTACTGATTAAATTTTCTCATTCAAGTTGAGATTTTCCTAATTCTTCATACAATATGTGATCTTCTATTTTGTCTTGGACATTTTGGTTATAATGCTATTGATGCAGGACTTTTTGCTCCTTAGTTCAGCTAAAATCTAGGTTCTTGTCTCACAACTAGGGAAATGAGGCACGCAGACACATTGAAGGGTGAAGATGGATTTATTAGGCGAAAAGAAAGCTCTCCATAAAGAAAAAGAGGGTCCATCCAACAGGTTCTCACCTCACAGACTGAATACCAGGTCACCACACAGGAGCCGAAGAGGCCTGGCTTCTCCCCTTGCATAAGGCCTGAATTCTTGGTGGCTCTGCCCCATTTTCCTGATGCACGTGTGGGCCCCCAATCTGTTGCAGGCATGCCCAGGCAAGACCCTGTGCAAGGTTTCCTTAGCTCATCCTGCATGTATCACTATGAGACTTGGGATCTTACTTCCATCTTCTTTTAAAAAGCTTCCTCTGATACCATGCTGGTGGAAGAAGGGGAGGGCCACCTCTCTACTGCCAGGTGGGCATAAAGATCCAAGTTCCCCATTCAATCTCCGTTGCAATTTCAGAGGCAGGGGCAACGTGCCTTGTTATTGCTCAGTGGAGGCGAAAGTTTCTGATTTCTCCAAACGTTAGATAACAATTTAGTTTTAGTTTAGTGTTGTGGAACCTCAGCCTGATTTTTCGTCTGGTCTGTTGGGCCTGGTTCAGGAGCTTAGTCCAAAACAACTGCCTTCTATAATTTTTATTCAATAACCCTCACCGGATACTAACTCTGTGGGCACTTTTTTTTTTTTTTCTTTTGAGACGGAGTCTGGCTCTGTCGCCCAGGCTGGAGTGCGGTGGCCAGATCTCAGCTCACTGCAAGCTCCGCCTCCCAGGTTTACGCCATTCTCCTGCCTCCGCCTCCCAAGTAGCTGGGACTACAGGCGCCCGCCTCGTCGCCCGGCTAGTTTTTTGTATTCTTTAGTAGAGACGGGGTTTCACCGTATTAGCCAGGGTGGTCTCGATCTCCTGACCTTGTGATCCGCCCGTCTCGGCCTCCCAAAGTGCTAGGATTACAAGCTTGAGCCACCGCGCCCGGCCTATTTTTGTAGACATTAATCTCCCTATGTTGCCCAGGCTGGTCTCAAACTCCTGGATTCAAGTGATCCTTCCGCCTCTGCCTCCCAAAGTGCTGGTATTATAGATGTCAGCCACTGCGCCCGACTGAATGAGAGATTTTTTAGCGCCCATGTAAATTCGATTTTTACAGATAGAAGAGTATAGCATGAATTTTTTCAAGAATGTGTATATTTTAATACACTACCTATTGTCCTGTTGATATAAGATAAATCAAAACCAGAAGGATGGAAAACAGTCTTTTTGTTGTTGTTTTTGCTTTTAGCAAACTCAGCTGCAAATAGCATACACAATATATTAGATAAAATTTTTTCAGTCATCCCACGATTTATTAGGGGAAGAAATGGGTAGACAAGCAGTGGATAAATTAGAAGTGGTAAGAAAACCCTAGTTCCATGTGGTTTCTTCTTACTTTGTCTGCTGTTGATGAAGCTGTCAACCCTCCATTATCTTTTTGTATTTATTGGGAAAGGCAATTTAATCTACCAGACTGAAATGAAAAGATAAATCCTGATATGACTTCTTATTCTTGTTTAATTGGGAATAAATTTATTCCAGAGTCTTATTTTACTCATAAACTGCCCAAGTAACATCATTGGAATAAATTTTTTAAAATTATGCAAACTGTTATTAAGAGAATATTGTAAAAATGAGCCCCTTTTTCTTCCCAATTTATAGAGACAGAGGTCTTCTCTGACCCTGTCAGGTTAAAATGTAACTTTTCCTATCCTTCTGCATGGTTGGAGACTTCTAAACAGAAAGTCCAAACAATCATATTTCCATAATTCCAAGATGAATGGTTTTCCTTCTGCATCTCTGAAATCAAGGTGCATCATTTAGCCCAGAGTGGTGACTCACACCTGTAATCCCACCATTTTGGAAGGCCAAAGCATGAGGATCGCTTGAGCCTAGGAGTTCAAGACCCGCCTGGGCAACATAGTGGGACCCTGTCTGTACAAAAAATTAAAAACTTAGCCAGGCATGGTGGCTCACACCTGTAGTCCCAGCTACTCAGGAGGCTGAGGCCTAGGAGGATCGCTTGAGCCTGGGAAGTCAGGCTGCAGTGAACCATGATTGTACCACTGCACTCTGGGCAACAGAGTGAGACCCTGTCTCAAAACAAAAAAACCAAAAACCTGCGTCATTTGATAAAAATAGTATGTTTTCCTCTCTTCCCCAATCCCCAAAATCTAAGTCAACAGCCCATCTAATGATTGATGGGTTTTGCTAATCAAAAAACTAAAAGCTGTACTGTATGCATTTTATAAGCTAAACATCTAATACAAAAGGACAAAAAAAGATGAAAATAAGAAAATTGTTAAAGGAATAGCAGACACATGAAATAAACAAGTAAACAAACAAAACAGCAGATTTCAAGGTTAAAAATCGTTTAATGAGATCGACTATTTTTTATATTTGTAAATGTGAAAATTTTGTATTTTAAGGCCAGGTGCGGTGGTTCATGCCTGTAATCCCAGCAATTTGGGAGGCCAAGGCAGGTAGACCTCTTGAGGTTAAGAGTTTGAGACCAGTCCGGCCAACATGGTGAACCCTGTCTCTACCAAAAATACAAAGATTAGCTGGGCATAGTGGCATGTGCCTGTAATCCCAGCTACTCGGGAGGCTGAGGCAGGAGAATCGCTTGAACCCAGGAGGCAGAGGTTGCAGCAAGCCAAGATCATGCCACTGCACTCCAGCCTGGATGACAGAGCAAGAATCCATCTCAAAAAAAAAATTTTTTTTTATTTTAAAATGTAAAATTAATGAAGTTAATAGGACTCTCTTAAGCTTTATGAGTTTATAGCACATTGTAATAGAATATACAAAAATATATTAGAAATAAAAGGTGAACAAAAAATGCACAATAATTGTGTAGATTTTTAAACTTTTTTTGGTAGCAGCTCTATTCAGATATAATTTACAAAGTGCATTTATTTCCTATGGCTGCTGTAGCAAATTACCACAAACTTGGTTGCTGAAAACATCAGACATTTATTTTCTCACAGCTCTGGAGGCCAGAAGTCCAAGATCAGTATCAGGCCAAAATGAAGGTGTTGACATTGCTGCACTGCTCTCAGGAGGATCTGTGGAAGAATTTGTTCCTTGGCTCTTGCAGCTTCTGGTGGCTGTTGGCATTCCTTTACTTGTGGCTGCATCACCAGTCTCTGTCTTTGTGGTCACATTGCCTTTTCTTCTCCTGTCTGAGAAATCACCCTCTTAAAAGGATATATGTGATTGCATTTTAGGGTCTACCTAGATAATTTAGGATAATCTCCCCATCTCAAAATCCTTAATCACATCTGCAAAGACTCTTTTCCTGTATAAGGTAGCATTTACAGATCCAGGAATAGGACCTTACTTCTTTGAGAGCCATTATCCAACCTGCTATACCTACCTTATACCCATTTAAAGTGTACAGGTGAATGGGCTTTAGTATATTTGCAGAGGAGTACAGCCATTAAAACAATCAATTTTAGAACATTTTCACCCCCAAAAGAAACTCTGTACCCATTAGCAGTCACTCCCCATTTCCTTCCAAACCTCCAGCCCTAGGCAGCCACAAATCTACTTTCTGTCTGCATAGCCTTGTCTATTCTGGACATTTCATATATATGGAATATACAACATGTGGTCTTTTGTTTTTGGCTTCTTGTACTTGTCATAATGTTTTCAAGGTTACTCCATGTTGTAGCATGTATCAGTACTTCTTTTTATTGCCAAATAATATTCCTTTTTATGAGCATATCACCTTTTGTTTATCCACTCATCAGTTGGTGGACATTTGGGTTGTTTTCACTTTTTGGCTAATGTAAATACTACTACTGTGAACATTTGTGCCTAAGTTTTTATATGAATATGTGTTTTCTGTTCTCTTGGGAGTGGAATTGCTGGGTCATGTGATAAACTTTATGTTTAACCTTTTGAGGAACTGCCAGACTGTTTTCTACAGTGGTTGCACATTTTACATTCCCACCAGCAGTTTACAAGGGTTGCAATTGTTTCACATCTTTGCCAAAACTTACTCTCTGTTTAGGTTTGTTTTGATTTTTATTATAGCCATCTTTGTGGGCATGAAGTGGTGGCACACTGTGCTTTTGAAATGCATTTCACTGAGAGCTAAAAATGATGCTGAGCACCTTTTTGTGTTCTTATTGGTCATTTCTTTTCTTTCTCTCTCTTTTTTTTTTTTTTTTTTGTGACAGAGTCTCACTCTGTTGCCCAGGCTGGAGTGCAGTTGTGCAATCGGCTCACGGCAACCTCCGCCTCGCAGGTTCAAGCAATTCTCCTGCCTCAGCTTTTTGAGTAGCTGGGATTATAGGCACCTGCCACCACGCCCAGCTAATTTTTGTGTTTTTAGTAGAGACAGGATTTTACCACGGTGGCCAGGCTGGTCTCGAATTCCCAACTTATTGGTCATTTCTGTATCTGCTTTGGAAAAAAATGTTTATTCAGATCCCATTTTAAAATTGGGTTGTCTTTTTATTGTTGGATCATAAGTGTTCTTTATATATTCAATCCTTTGTCAAATATATGATTTATAAATATTTTCTCCCATTCTGTGGGTTCCTTTTTAACTTTCTTGATGGTGTTATCTGAAGCACAAAAGTTTTAAATTTTTATGAAGCCCAATTTGTCTATTTTTTCTTTTGTTGATTTTGTTTTTGATGTCATATCAAAAAACCATTGCCTAATTCAAAGTCATATATTCCTATGTTTTCTTCTGAGAGTTGTATAGTTTTACCTTTTACGTTTATGTCTATTTAAGTCTTTGATCCACTTTGAGTTAATTTTCGTCTATGGTGTGAGGTAGTAAAACTTTTAACAAGTCTTTGATAAATTGAAGAGGTAAGAAACAAATAAGAATATAAAGAACCTATTAATATCAGTAACTCATTATATAAGTATATATTGAACTTTAATCCTTACAGTGACCCTCTTCCAGTTTTCTTAAAATTTTGGTCAAAATCCATCGAAAATAGGCCACCAAGAATGCCTTATAAATTCCAAAAGGTAGAAATATGACATGTCATATTATTTTATTATGATGTAATACAGTTGGAAAACAATAAACTTAAAAATTAAGTCCAATCATTTGAAAATATTTTAAAAACTCTCCTTAATAACTTTTGAATCAAAATCTTATATCTAATTTTATGGAATGCTACTAAATGTGTACTCAGTTGAGAAATTATAGTCTTAAAACTTTTAAATGAGATATGATGAGGAATTTTTGACACACAGATAAATACAAAAAAATAGAATAATAGCCAGGCACAGTGGCTCATACCTATAATCCCAGCACTTTGGGAGGCCTAGGTGGGAGGATCTCTTGAACCCTAGGAGTTTGAGACCAGCCTGGGAAACATAGAAGACCTGTCTCTACAAAAAATTTAAAAATTAGCCTGGCACAATGGCACGCACCTTTAGTCCCAGCTACTCAGGAGGTTGAGGCGGGAATATCACTTGTGCCTGGGAGGTTGCAGCTATAGTGAGCTGTGATCACCCCACTGCACTCCAGCCTGGGTGACAGAGTGAGAACTTGTCTCAAAAAAAGAAAAAAAAAAAAACCTACCAAAAAACCAACCAAACAAAAAACACACAAAAAATAGAATAACAATATGCATATTACCATCACTCAGAATTAAATCTTGTGACCTTGGCATATTTTTCTAAGGAAAATTATTCAATTTTGTAAAAATGATACAGGACCATTAAAAATAATCCAAACAACACATAGAAGTACAAAGACAAGAATTTTTAAATCGGCCGGGCGCGGTGGCTCAAGCCTGTAATCCCAGCACTTTGGGAGGCCGAGACGGGCGGATCACGAGGTCAGGAGATCGAGACCATCCTGGCTAACACGGTGAAACCCCGTCTCTACTAAAAAATACAAAAAAACTAGCCGGGCGAGGTGGCGGGCGCCTGTAGTCCCAAGCTACTTGGGAGGCTGAGGCAGGAGAATGGCGTGAACCCGGGAGGCGGAGCTTGCAGTGAGCTGAGATCCAGCCACTGCACTCCAGCCTGGTCGACAGAGCAAGACTCCGTCTCAAAAAAAAAAAAAAAAAAAAAAAGAATTTTTAAATCATCGTAAATTTCTTAGGTGAATATCAAAACAGGTTTATATACTATGCCACTACAGATAGATGGGTACATAGCAAGTAGATAACCATAAGTAGTTACAAGCATTTGATTACTTAGAAAATAAAAATATAATAGTACTTGACTCCAACAGAGGAAAAAGACACTAAAGTGAAAATAGGGGAATTGCTGAAATTAAACATACCTTCACAAAATTTATTCTAAAGGCATTCTAAGAAATAACTATACATACTTGTATATCTCTATCTCTATAGAGATATATATCACAAAAGAGTGCAGTCATTTTTTAAAACCACATATTTTAATTTTGGAAATAACAATTGATATCCTACTATAAAAGATGAGAGTATTTAATATTTTCTCATATCTTTCTATCTTTTTGTCTATTTCCCAGTTTTAGTTATTTTATAATTTTTATTTTATCCAGATTTACACTGTTCACCTTCTTTTCTGTAATTACAATTGCTATAGTTGATTAATTTTAATTCAATATTTAAATAGATCCAAGCCTCATTTCCTGTCCTTTTACAATGTGTTTTGCTATTCCCAAATTATTTATTTTGATTCATCTCTTACTTGGCTGAATTTATTGTAGTTTTTTTAAGAAGATCACATGGGTGCTATATTTTCTGAGTTCTTATATATTGAGAATGTCTGCCTGCATAATGCCTTTATACCTAAACCATACCTTGGATGGTATACTGTAATTGGGTCACTTTTTTTTCACCTAAAACAACATAAACATTGCTTAATTGCTTCCTGGTATTGAATGCTGTGGAGGAGTCTGATGTCAGTGTTTTTTTTTTTTTTTCTTCATTCATTTTAATTAGTTCAAAAAATATTTTATTGATTGCCAGGCATTGTTCTATGTTCTGTTATTACAACACTGGAAAAAAAGAAAACAGAAAACAGAAAAGTCAGTGTCTTCCTGTTGCTTACCTTGTAGATGACTTGGTTGTTAGCTGGGATACCTTGAAGTTCATCCTCAAAGTCAAAGAGTTTAAGTAGAATAGTCTTGGTATAGAGCATTTTGTTTTAAAAATGTATTGAATATGGTGTGATCTTTTTTTTTTTATTTTTTATTTCAGGAACATTTTCTCATGTCTTTGAATACATCTTCTATTCTATTTTTGGACTGCCTACATTAGGGAAACCAAATATCCTTATGTAGGATTAGATTTGTTCTTTGTAATTTTATTAATTTTCTTGTCTTTTCACCTGAATTCACTGTGATAATCTAAACCTTTCTCTCTGTCAATAATTCCATTTTGTGACGCTTGCGCTTTTAAATTTTGATGCTCAGTTTGGCTGCTTACACCTAAACTCTATCCTTTTATCTCATTCTGCTGTTTCATCAGCTTATCTTTGAGTTCTTGTCATATTGAATCTGTGTTCCTCTTAAGTTGTTCTATAGCTTAAAGTAATGGTGAGGAGCTTCTTTTTTTTTTGGTAGATATTTTTTGCTAGATTGAGTGTATCTATTTGCTTTTATTCCCCCTGTGTTATTTGCGCAGTTGCCACAATCCTATGATACTTCTTTTCGTAGTCCTTGTGCTTGCATGGTCCTGCCCTAATTTCTATTTATTCTGATATGGTGTGCATGCTTTCTTGACTTTCTTCCTAGCCTGACACCAGTTTGTTTTCACTTTGAATCTCCAGTTTAGAGGCTTGACATTTCCTTTTCTGGTGACTCTTCTGATTCCTGGTGTTAGAATAAGAGAGGGGAGAAGAGGAAAGTGCCTCTGGAACAAATGCAGTCTTTATAATAATGCCTGGGCTTTGTACTCTCTTTTATTCCATCCATTTATTCATTTATTTATTTAATAAATATCTGTTTGCTCTTGGTTTATAATGAGCATTCTGATAAATACCAAGTTTAAGAGTTTCCCTCTATGCTTAATTTAATTGGGTGTTTTTAAAACAAAAATTGATTTTGAGTAATATCAAAAGGCTTATTTTATTTATTGAGTAATCATATGATTATATTGATTTACCCTATTAATATAATGAATTATATCAATAAATTCCCAAATATTGAACCATCCCTCTGTTTTTTTTTGTTTTGTTTTGTTTTGTTTGAGATGGAGTTTCACTCTTGTCACCCAGGCTGGAGTGCAGTGGTGCCATCTCAGCTCACTGCAACCTCCGCCTTCCTAGTTCAAGTGATTCTCCAGCCTCAGCATCCCGAGTAGCTGGGATTACAAGCGCCTGCCACCACACCTGGCTAATTTTTGTATTTTTAGTAGGACGGGGTTTTGCCATGTTGGCCAGTCTGGTCTCGAACTCCTGACCTCAGGTGATCCACATGCCTCAGCCTCCCAAAGTGCTAGGATTACAGGCATAAGCCACCGCGCCCAGCCCATCCCTCTGTTTCTAGAATAAACCTCACTCATGCATATTTTAGAAGAATTCCTAAAATCAGTCTTTTAATTCTCAGTTGTAGCTTTTGTTCTTCATCTATTGTTCAGCACCTCTATTTGGTTTACTAATTTATTTTTATCAATATTTTTAATTGACTAATTATAATATATTTGTACAATGCGATGTTTATATATATAAAATGTAGAATGATTAAATCAAGCTAATTAACATATTCATCATCTCACATCATTTTTCAAGATTCCACAGATGTGAGATCATGTGGTATTTGTCTTTCTGTATTGGCTTATTTCACTTAGTATAATGTCTTTCATGTTTATCCATGTTGTCACGAATGATAGCATTTCCCTTTTTTTTTTTTTTTTTTTTGAGACAGAGTCTCGCTCTGTCACCCGGGCTGGAGTGCAGTGGCCGGATCTCAGCTCACTGCAAGCTCCGCCTCCCGGGTTTACGCCATTCTCCTGCCTCAGCCTCCGGAGTAGCTGGGACTACAGGCGCCCGCCACCGCGCCCGGCTAGTTTTTTGTATTTTTTAGTAGCGATGGGGTTTCACAGTGTTAGCCAGGATGGTCTCGATCTCCTGACTTCATGATCCGCCCGTCTCGGCCTCCCAAAGTGCTGGGATTACAGGCTTGAGCCACCGCGCCCGGCCTTTTCCTTCTTTTTTAAGACCAAATTATATTCCATTGTGTATATACACCGCATTTAATCTACTCATTGTTAACGACTACTTAGGTGGTTCCATATATTGACTATTGTGAATAATGCTGCAAAGAATATTAGAGTACAGATTTCTTTTTGGCATATTCTCTATTTAGTTAAAAATTGTGTTGTAGTTGTTATTTCTAAGACTATTTTCCTTCTTTCGGCTTAGTTTAAGTTGGATTTTACCTATGCACTATTCTTTTTTATTGAGACAGAATCTCACTCTGTTGCCCAGGCTGGAATGCAATGGCGTGATATCGGCTCACTGCAACCTCCGCCTCCCAGGTTTAAGCAATTCTCCTGCCTCAGCCTCCTGAGTAGCTGGGATTACAGGCATGTGCCACCATGCACAGCTACTTTTTGTATTTTTAGTGGAGGCGAGATTTTGCCATGTTGGCCAGGCTGGTCTCAAAGTCCTGACTTCAGGTGACCCACTCGCCTTGGCCTCCCTAAGTGCTGGGATTACAGGCGTGAGTCACTGCACCAGGCCCACCTATGCACTATTCTTAAAGTCTGTAGTATGTAGTCTTGTTTATAAATATACTCTGAGACCATATGAAGAATTCATATGTTAAGATCATATGAATTTGTCTTTCATGTGATGGCAGTTGACTCTCATCCTCCACAGCAGGCTCAAGCCTGACCTTCCAATAATGTGACTCTGAACCAATGCAATTAAATTTTTTGGACCACATTGTGGTCACTTTTTAATGTGTATACCAGCTATTGGGGTTGCAGAGGTAAGTGAGGAGACAAACAGGCAAATAATTACAAATTATTGTAATGAAATTTACGCTAGAAGATATCAGCATTTCAGAGGAGGAAATTAACAGAGTAGATGAGCCAGGATGTCTCAGATAATACATATAGCTGGGTCTTAATATATATATAGCTGGACAGATGTAGGAAAGGCAGAAAGGCTTTGCAGGAAGGAAGTGAAACAACATGTAAAAAGACATAAAGGTCTGAAAGAGTATGGTTTGTCTACATGGTAGGAAATAATTTTTTTTTAAATAGGATGTGAGGAATATGACCGGGGAAGGATGAGAAATAAGAGAGGAAAGTTAGGTTGGAACTCAATCTACAAGGGTATTATATAGAATGCTAATGAGTTTATATAAGTATTATTAGGTATACATCACCCTTACCCCATTTTCTCCTTTGTGTGTGTCATTTTTTATATATAATGTATAAATATAAATTTGTATATAAATATTTAATAAATATATATTTTCTATGTAAATATATTATATAAATATATTTTTATATTTATATAAAATATAAGTATATATTTGTGTGTTGTTATATATTTGTTAAATATTTATAGATAAATGTAATATATGTAACACATGTATATAAAACAACACACAATGGAGAAAATGGGGTGATATACATTATTTGTTATATATGTATAAACAAATATAATTTTGTTTTAATGGATGGCTTGAGCTATTAATATTAGTTTTCCTGGCATTTCCCATCTTCTCTTCTTGAAATGCAAACAGCACACAGTCAGATACTTTCATTATAAAGAAGAGCTGTTAGCTGAACAGAAACAAGAAAGTATTTCTTACACAGAAATATTTATTGAAAGTTTTTAATTATCTCATCAACAAATCATTGGGCCATCCCATTTGACGAATAAGTAGTGTTTGGAGCACTTGCTTTCAAAGAGATTGCTTTAAAGCTATCTTATCAGTACTCATTTAACGAAACTAGAAGATAACGTAATAATAAATGGTGAGCTTAAAGCGGAGATGTTACACACAGGTGCCGCCTAGTGGAGACACTATGTCATACAATTGCCCCTCAGATCATTTGTAAAGAGCAATGTAATTAGGACTCAGGAAGGAGTATGTTTGGAGAAAACTGAATCATTGAGTAATAATTAATATAGAGAAAAAGAGAAATGGAGAGAATGAATGTCATAGATGACTTCATATTCCTATCATTTTCCTAGCATATCTGTTTTCTGATGGATAAATGAACAGGTGATAATCTCTTTGTTGACTGTGACCTCTCTCACTTTTCATCTGTTTTATCATAGTAAATGAAGACCCAAAGTAACTACTTTAGAATGTTTACTTCTGGTCTCTTAGTTATTAAGTATATACTAAATATTTACTCAATACAGTAATGCATTGTTGTATAGGAGTGCGTCTGTAGGTATATGCAGGAATTTATTTCCCTGTATGAGGGTTGGAGACACACGTGTGCACAGACACACTGGATGGGACTAGGGTAGGACCAGAGAAGGAGAGGATCAAAATATTAGTAAATTAAGGACACATGCAGGCATGCACACACACATACACACACACACACACACAATTACAAAGCAATAAACAGACAGCAATGAACAGATGCAAACATTATAAACTAGTATATTCATTGCTGCTGAGGGATGCATAGCAGAAGAAAAGTGAGACTTCAGCAGGGCAGGTTTTGTGTAGGAAACTCATCTGGTGGTCATGAGTTTTAATTTTCTTCCACCTTCCTCTTTGTTTCCTTACTTCAGAAAGAACCTTGAGAACAATGTTTTCAACATTGATATACTGACAGAAACAATTTAAAAGGTAGAATATTTTGGGGTTTTTTGTTGTTTTGTTTTATAAGTCAAGTGTTTAGAAATATGTTTTAGGACTATATCAGGTTTGTTTTACATTATAAGAACAATTTGATCCCCAAAAGACAACTCATTCCAGGAGACAAAACTTAACAATTTGTGTCACTTTTAACACTGTTGCTGAGTTCCCTATGCAAGTTTGAAAGGACATAGAAGTGTTAGCCCTTAGATTTCCGTGGCCTTGCATTAGAAAGGTAAACTATATTGTCTTGTGTTCAGGTCAAGAGTATGCAGGTGTTGTTAGGTGGATCCTTTCTGAAATTCCCCTCATTTAATCTGACAGAGGATCTACTGTTTCATTTCATTATCTAGTTGGTTAATTTGTTTACCTACAAAAGAAAACCACTGTAAAAGTATATTTGTTTTGTTCAAATATCATTAATGTAGTTATTAAAAATTTAATTAACTTTTTAGGTAGGAGAGTTCTCTTTTATTTCCTGGACTTTTTAGTTGTACATGTTCCTCTCATTTTATTATTCTAACAAGGTCCATATAGAATTCTCTTGGTTTCAACTTCCCATCCTTGATGATAAGAATATTGCTTTCCTTCTAGTCTAGAGACGGCATCTTTCTTTTGTGTTTTAATTTTTTTGTAGAAATGAGGTCTTGCTATGTTGCCCAGGCTGGTCTCAAACTCCTGGCCTCAAGTGATCCTCCTACTTCAGTCTCCCAGAGTGCTAGGATTTCAGATGTGAACCACTGTGCCCAGCAGGAGGCATCTTTCACAAGAAAATTTCATCTTCTGCTTTTAAAAAAACACAAGGAGGTCAGAATGATTTTCTTGCACGTTCTTTTTTTTTTTTTTTTTTTTTTTTTTTTTGAGGTGGAGTCTCGCTCTCTCGCCCAGGCTGGAGTGCAGTGGTGCAATCTCAGCTCACTGCAAGCTCTGCCTCCCAGGTTCACGCCATTCTGCTGCCTCAGCCTCCCGAGTAGCTGGGACTACAGGTGCCTGCCACCACGCTTGGCTAATTTTTGTATTTTTAGTAGAAGGGGTTTCACCGTGTTAGCCAGGATGGTCTCGATCTCCTGACCTCATGATTCACCCGCCTCAGCCTCCCAAAGTGCTGGGATTACAGGCGTGGTGGTCTTTTTTTTTTTTTTTTTTTTTTTTTAAGCACCTTTAGCTCAGAATAATTCTTATGGCAAAGTAGCGTATTTGGGGGTGGCATATTCTGAATTTCTTCTCATGTATACCATAGAATATGAACTCTCTATATACTTTATTATGTGTGGTTGTCCCAATGGAATGATGTTAGAAAGATGCTGCAGACATCAGCTAAAGGCTGTAATGTTTCTTTTATGGCAAAGATACAGATATAGACAGTTTTTTATATAAAGCAGGATACAACACAGCATGCGTCCAAACAGAAGTCTCCCAAAGCTCCTCACAGGGATTATACAATCAGCATGGATTGAGGTATAGGGTATCAAGCCGTCCTGGCTTGCCTGGGACTGAGGAGTTTTCTAGAACAGAAAACTTTCTGTGTTAAAACCAGGCTTTTGGTTCCAGGCAAAGTCAGGCACTTGGTCACTCGATTTGAGGAGTTTACTTGGCTATACTTACAGTCTATCCGGACCTTACTTCCCACCTGATTATTGTGGAGACTCTAGCCCCACATCTATCTACTTACCAGGGGGAAGTGAAAACACCCAATACATTCCTGTTTATTAAGAGACTGTATAAAGTGAAGGTCAGTTTCCCAGGTGCATTCTTCAGTAGGCCTGGGCCTCAAGCAGTCTGAGGTCCACTCCTGAATCATGTAATGGGTTTAAGAATAATTATGTGCAAAACTACAAATATTAGAAAGTATGGAATTCAGATATTGACTTTTGATTCTGCTACACCGAGGAACTGTTGTATCCCTTAGCCAGGAGGAATAAGGGCCATGCCTCTGCCTGGATTCTCTTTTTTGGGACTCCTTCTGTTCTTGCTCAGTGGTGGTCCACTCTGAGATGGTCACTTCCTTATGGGATTGTTTAATATCAGTCATACAATCTGAGGCCTTCAAACTGATGTGGCTCCAAGTTTAAATTTTAAAGAGAAAGGCTTCGTCAACTGTACCCAAAGATTCTGTCTTTCCTTTAATATACTCTACTAAATCCAGGCTGTGCATTTTTCTTACAATGATATTTATCTGAATGGCTTTCTATTCTGTCTCTAGTTCATCAGTATCTTGTATTTTTTGCTTGTTTTGCTCATTTTGTTTTTTATGTGCTTTGAGCTGTAGCAAGGAAAGACAGAAAAAATAATCACAGCTTTTGGCAAGGTTGAGGCAGTATGCTGTGACAATATATGAGAAAACCTTGGGGAGAAATGAGAGAATTCTAAGCCGGGAAAATAGGCGAACTACCCTCCAATTGGATGTGTCTCTTCCTAGGCAGTCTTCAACTGTTGAAACAGATCAAGGGCCTGCCTGATCAGCAAATCCTTATTGTCTGTATTAGTTTGCTAGTGCTGCTATACCAAAGTACCACAGATTGGGAGGTTTAAACAACCGAAATTTAATTCCTCACAATTGTGGAAGTTAGAAGGCTGAGAAAAGGTGTTGGCAGGGTTGGTTTCTTCTGAGGGCCTCTCTCATTGGCTTGTAGATGGCTGAGTTTTCCCTTTGTCTTCATAGTCTGAACAGTCTGTACATGTCTAGGTCCAAATTTCCTCTTCTTTAAGAAAACTAGTCAGATTAGAGCCCATCCTATTGACCTCATTTTAATTTAATTACCTCTTTAAAGACCCTATCTCCAAATACAGTTACATTTTGAGGTACTGAGGGTTAGGCTGTCAACATATTAATTTTAGGGGGTAAAACTTAGCCCATAACATTCACCATCAGAGGCACATTTTAAATCTGTCATTTTTATTATTACTAGATAATAAATGTGGCCTTTGTTCATTTGTTAAGCAGACTTTTGAAAAATCAGAAGAGTTAAAAGTATGTTACAGATTTGTTAAGTACAGATGCTCTTTGACTTATGATGGGATTACATCCTGGTAAATTCATTGTATGTTGAAAATATCTAAGTCCCATCCTGGCTAACACGATGAAACCCCGTCTCTACTAAAAAAATACAAAAAAACTAGCCGGGCGAGGTGGCGGGCGCCTGTAGTCCCAGCTACTCCGGAGGCTGAGGCAGGAGAATGGCATAAACCCGGGAGGCAGAGCTTGCAGTGAGCTGAGATCCGGCCACTGCACTCCAGTCCGGGCGACAGAGCGAGACTCCGCCTCAAAAAAAAAAAAAAAAAAAAAAAAAAAAAAAAAAAAAAAAGAAAATATCTAAGTAAAAAATGCATTTAATTCATCTAACCTACTGAACATCACAGTTTAGCCTACACCATCTTAAATGTGCTCAGAACACTTATATTAGCCTACAGTCGCAAAATCATCTAACACAAAGCTTATTTTATAATAAGGTGTTGAGTAGCTCATGTAATTTATTAAATATTATACTGAACGTGAAAAACAGAATTGTTGTATGGGTACTCAAAGTACAGTTTCTACTGAATGCATATCACTTTTGTGTCATCATAAAGTGGAAAAATTGTTAAATTGAACCATCGTAAGTCAGGGACTGTCTGTATGTAATTAGCCCTAATCTTTTTTTTTTTTTTCTAAAGGTTCCTCCCTAAAACTGGAAAGTTAATTCTCTGCCCACAGGCTGTATGAACACACCATTTCTTCAGTGATAACAAATATAACCTGAGTACTTCAATATTCTGTACTCCTTGTTTGCATTCCTCGTATACTACCAGAGCTTACAAATACTGTTTGGAAGTTAATACCTAAGATAGATAGTTTCCAAACATAGTTTTCTTCTTATTGCTCTTATATCACCCACTTCATCAACTCTTCAGTATGTCTACAATGAAATAAGTATGAATCCCATTGGTCCAGAGCTATAGAATCTTACAATAGCTATTAAATGTGATATTTACTACATTCTCAGCATTAAGTCAGACAGGAAAATCCCAGAATTCATTACATTGGGACTTAGCACATAGAGATAACTTGACTAAGTACAGTTTGAATGTTTAACAGCTCACAGAGATATTAACTGAAGGATATTGGTAATTTATTCTTTTTTTTTTTTTTTTTTTTTTAATTTTTTTTTTTTATTTTTATTTTTTTTGAGGCAGAGTCTCGCTCTGTCGCCCGGACTGGAGTGCAGTGGCCGGATCTCAGCTCACTGCAAGCTCCGCCTCCCGGGTTTACGCCATTCTCCTGCCTCAGCCTCCCGAGTAGCTGGGACTACAGGCGCCCGCCACCTCGCCCGGCTAGTTTTTGTATTTTTAGTAGAGACGGGGTTTCACCGTGGTAGCCAGGATGGTCTCGATCTCCTGACCTCGTGATCCACCCGTCTCGGCCTCCCAAAGTGCTGGGATTACAGGCTTGAGCCACCGCGCCCGGCCGGTAATTTATTCTTAAATTAAGCAATCATTGCTTGGAAAGGTATGGAAACATGGAGGCTACCATCTATTTTCACCTTTTTCTGTTTTTGTAAGAGATATTGGCAAACTTCTGTAATTCTTATATTTGGAATTTGATTTGTAGTTGATATTGCCAACTGTTAGTCTTTATGCCAGCTAGCCTATACTTACAGAACAATCAGAATATGCAAACTCAGAAAACCCACAGACTGCAGCTCCAGAATATTGCTTTTCCTTTAGAACTTTCAGGGATGAAAAATCCAGTAGTGTCTCTCAGAAAAAGATGTTTTTTGTTTGTTTGTTTGTTTTGAGACGGAGTCTCGCTCTCTCTGTTGCCTAGGCTGGAGTGCAATGGCGCAATCTCGGCTCATTGCAACCTCCGCCTCCAGGGTTCAAGTGATTCTCCTGCCTCAGCCTCCTGAGTAACTGGGATTACAGGCACCCGCCATTATTCCTGGCTAATTTTTAATTTTTAGTAGAGACAGGGTTTCACCATGTTGGCCAGGATGGTCTTGAACACCTGACTTCAGGTGATCCACCCACCTCAGCCTCCCAAAGTGCTGGGATTACAGGCTTGAGCCACTATGCCCAGCCCAGAGAAAGGTTTTTTTAACTAATTCTTTTTTTTTTTGAAACAGGGTCCTGTTCTGTTGCCTAGGCTGGAATGATGTGGTCATAGCTCACTGAAACCTTGAACTACTGGGTTCAAGTGATCCTCCCACCTCAGCCTCCGAAGTGGGACTACAAGCATGCACCACCACTCTTGGCTAAATTTTTAAATCTTTTGTAGAGATGAGGTCTTCCTATGGTTCTCAGGCTGGCCTCAAGCTCTTGGCCTCGAGCGATCCTCCTGCCTCAGCCTTTTAAAACTAATTATTGATTCAATAGCATTCCCACAGCCAGAAAACTCATATGGCTTTGAAGTCAGTTCCCAAAAACTTAATTTAAAACAAGATAATTCTTCCAAATACCAATTTTTTTTTTCAGCATTAGAGGACTGAGCTACAATGCTGCCGGAAATGTCACTTATTCAATAATTCTAACTTATGAGTAATATAGAAAAATACCTACGAGTCAAGTTAAAAGTCATTAAGGATCAAACAACAGGATCTTAGGATACTAAGATGAGGATACTAATTAGGACAGATACCCCAGATCATGGAGTTCAGTGGTTCTCAAACTTTAACATGCATCAGAGTTACCTGGGAGGCTTGTTAAACTATAGCTTGTTGGGCCCTACCCCCGGAATTTCTGATTCAGTAAATGTGGGGGGTGGGGGGGGCTCAAAAATTTGCATTTCTGACAAGTTCTCAGATGATGCTGATGCTGTTGATCTAGGGATCACACTTTGAGAACCGCTGATCTCCTTCTAAAGTTGTTTATCAGCTAAGAGGACTGTTTATTTAATGAAGAAGATGTTCTTGGCCAATTTCTTACCTACCTTAAGTAGACAAGCACAATGGCTGAAGAGAACTTACTACGTGAAACACCCAGATCGTACATACCATAACTCAGTGAGGTAACTACTACTGTGATACCCATTTCACAAATGAAGGGACATGAGAACAGGGAGTTGAGCCCAGATAGGCTTCAGAGTAAGTTCTCAGCCGTTTCCACTACTCTGCTTCCCATGGTAACAGATAAGAACTTAACTGTGTGCATTGATCCATCAAGAATAATGACAGTGATACTGGGTACAGTGGCCCATGCCTGTAATTTCAGTACTTTGGGAGGCTGAAGCAGGAAGATCACCTGAGCCCAGGAGTTTGAGACCAGTTTGGGCAACATAGTGAGACCCTATCTTTACACATACAGTTGTTTTTTTTGTTTTTTTTTTTTTAATTAGCCAGGTGTGGTGGCTCGCGCCTGTAGTTCCAGCAACTCAGGAGGCTGAGATAGGAGGATCACTTGATTCTTGTGGTCAAGGCTGCAGTGAGCCATGATTGTGCCACTGTACCACTGCGCTCCAGCTTGGGCAACAGAATGAGACCCTATCTCTAAAAAAATAAAAACAAAAATTATATGTCAATGAAATATGCCAAAAACATGTTCCATTTTAAACAAATTACTAAAGTGGAACATGATTTTTACAAACCATGTTCAATGCATGCTAATTACAAGAACCAGAAACCAACCTGAGCTGTACAGCTGAATATGAAATGTGCACAATCCAAGGGCTTCAGGAAGAGACAAGAACAAGGACTTGGAAAGTGTTAAGACTGCTTCTCTCTGCTTTCCATTTCATCTGTTTCTCTCCATAACAGACTTTCCCGGCAGTCTCAGTTCATATGGAGGAATCTGGCCACCCCAAAACTCTTAAATTTACATTTGAAGGGTGGCAAAATATGCTACCCCAAAACATTCCACTCTGGCATAAGGATTACTTTCAGCTAAAGGCACTTGAAAAATAGGTACAAGAAGGGCATTCTAATCTCCTTTTTTCTTCCTGAAAATAGGAAGTTAAAATCTCCCATGTGAAAGATGTCCTCCCTGTATTAGGAGAAAGGAAACATTATTCAATTGGGAGTCTTAGCTGAGAGAATTCTGTACAAACAGACCTTGTTAAAATAATTATTATCTTTCTTTTAGCTTCCCAACATAATTTAGTTACTTTTCCACAATTGCCTCTCTTTGTTCAACCCAATATATTAATAAAAGCATATAGTTTTTGCCATTTCTGTGGGTCTTCATTTCTTTATGACAGCTCCTATGTCACATAAAATTTATTTTAAATCTTTATGCCTTTCTCCTACTAACCTATCTTATGTCAATTTAATTCTCAGGCCCAGCCAAAGACCCTAAGAGAGTAGATGTAAAGTTTTGCCTCGACTACACATTCACAAATTCAGGCCCACTCAAATTAACTGGCTGTTACTCAGTTGTAATCCCTAGTTCCTAGTGGAGAGAATCTGAATGGCCTTAAGTGTTTCCCCTGGTTCAGTCATTTATGGCTATGGAAGTGGGGTCATGCAGTGTAACTTTGGCTACTGCTGTGCACGAGGCAGGGGAGGAAATCATCAGCTGTGAACTGAGCTCACACTTTGAAAGGAGTGCTCTCAGAAACTCTTGCAGTGCTTGATCACTTCTCTCTATCACAGGATACCTTCTACCTCTTATAGTAAAGTGTAGACCAAGAATGTAATTCGTTCCTGACCTATCAAATTGGCAAAAACTGCCAATACACACTGATAGTGAGGCTGAGAAGAAATAGTCACTCATGTATTAGTGATAGGAGTGCAAAAGGGTGCAAGCCCCATGTCAAACCTACAAAATATTCAGGTGCATTAATCCTCTAAGCTAGAAATTCCACTTCTGGAAATCTACTCAACAGGGATCAAGAGAAATGGCCGAAGAGTATAGATGTTTTCAGTCCCTATACTTTTAAAAGAAGATCATAGACAAAGGATATCTTATTGCAATATCAAAAAACAAAAAGCCACCCATGATCCTTGTCCCTTACACGCCAGTAATTAAATGCAGCCAGTCTTGCAATACATGTGCTTTTATATACCATATATATATATACCATAGAAAAACTGCATTCAATTTTTAGAATTTTTAATTTGCAGGTAGCATTTTACAGGCAACTACTGCTATTTCATACTGTGAGGAAAGTCTGCCCTATATAATGTTGATGTGATGTAGAGGGAAATAGCTCCAAAAATATCTAGTCCCACTGATGTGTGGTACTGGGGACTGCATTAGTTACCTCTCTCTGCATCACAGCTTTTAGAGCAGCTAACATGAAAATGCTTCGTCTAAATGATAAGCAAATCATATGGAAACATTTTACAGCCAATATATTTCATGCACATTGGTTGAATCCTGGGGAAAATCCAAGTAGAGCATGGTTTTAAGTCAATCGTTTATCCTCTTTTTTTCCCTGTAGTACATCTCTTCACATATTAAAGACTTGAAGAGTGAAATGTTTGAGGAACTCCTTAAACACCTTTGCCACTCTGCAGATGAATTCCGGGAGGTCATAAAAGCTGACATGCGGAGGCAGATGTTCGCTGAACTCTTCCTACATTGTGACCATGGGAAGGTGGGTTAAGACATTTAAAGAATTGCTTCTTGGCCAGACACTGTGGCTCACGCCTGTAATCCCAGCACTTTAGGAGGCTGAGGCTGGTGGATTGCTTGAGCCCAGGAGTTTGAGACCAGTCTGGACAACATGGTGAAACCCCATCTCTACAAAATAGATACAAACTTTACTGAAATATATTTGTTTATGAGCCTTATATTTATTTGTTTGTATCTCCATGTCCAGAAAGGATTTAAGTAAGCTCACAAGAATAGAGAAGATGCAACAACAAAATGTAAACTAAAAGTAGGATGAAAGAAGAAAAAAATAAGAGAGGGGATAGTAAATGAAGCTGGGAACAAAGCCCTAAATAATGACCTAAATAGTCGTCGTGGGTTGTTTACAAGTTTGGATCTAAGATTCCTAGCAGTGAATGTGAAAAGGAAAACATGACCAAACACACTATTGACAATGTTTATAAGATAATTACTGACCGGGCGCAGTGGCTCACGCCTGTAATCCCAGCACTTTGGGAGGCCTGAGGCGGGTGGATCACGAGTTCAGGAGATCGAGACCATCCTAGCTAACACGGTGAAACCTCGTCTCTACTAAAAGTACAACAAATTAGCCAGGCGTGGTGGCAGGTGCCTGTGGTCCCAGCTACTTGGGAGGCTGAGACAGGAGAATGGCGTGAACCCGGGAGGTGGAACTTGCAATGAGCTGAGATCACGCCACTGCGCTCCAGCCTGGACAACAGAGCGAAACTCCATCTCAAAAAAAAAAAAGAAAAAGAAAAAGATAATTACAAACAAGTGCTAAGAAGTACAGACGTTTGGGGTTCAACTTTTTATTTTTATTTTTTATTCACTATACTTTAATTTCTAGGGTACATGTGCACCACATGAAGGTTTGTTATATATGTATACATGTGCCATGTTGGTGTGCTGCACCCATTAACTTGTCATTTACATTAGGTATATCTCCTAATGCTATTCCTCCCCCTTCCCCCCACCCCACGACAGGCCCTGGTGTGTGATGTTCCCTTCCTGTGTCCAAGTGTTCTCACTGTTCAATTCCCACCTATGAGTGAGAACATGCGGTGTTTGTTTTTCTGTTCTTGCAATAGTTTGCTGAGAATGATGATTTCCAGCTTCATCCATGTCCCTACAAAGGACAGGAACTCATCCTTTTTTATGGCTGCATGATATTCCATAGTGTATATGTGCCACATTTTCTTAATCCAGTGTACCATTGATGGACATTTGGGTTGGTTCCAAGTCTTTGCTATTGTGAGTAGTGCCACAATAAACATACGTGTGCATGTGTCTTTATAGCAACATGACTTATAATCCTTTGGGTATATACCCAGTAATGGGATGGTTGTGTCAAATGGTATTTCTAGTTCTGGATCCTTGAGGAATTGCCACACTGTCTTCCACAATGGTTGAACTAGTTTACAGTCCCACCAACAGTGTAAAAGTGTTCCTATTTCTCCACATCCTCTCTAGCACCTGTTGTTTCCTGACTTTTTAATGATCACCATTCTAACTTGTGTGAGATGGTATCACATTGTGGTTTTGATTTGCATTTCTCTGATGGCCAGTGATGATGAGCATTTTTTCATGTCTGTTGGCTGCATAAATGTCTTCTTTTGAGAAGTGTCTGTTCATATCTTTCACCCACTTTTTGATGGGGTTGTTTGTTTTTTTTTCTTGTAAATTTGTTTGAGTTCTTTGTAGGTTCTGGATGTCAGATGAGTAGATTGCAAAAATTTTCTCCCATTCTGTAGGTTGCCTATTCACTCTGATGGTAATTTCTTTTGCTGTGCAGAAGTTCTTTAGTTTAATTAGATCTCATTTATCAATTTTGGCTTTTGTTGCCATTGCTTTTGGTGTTTTAGACATGAAGTCCTTGCCCATGCCTATGTCCTGAATTGTATTGCCTAGGTTTTCTTCTACGGTTTTTATGGTTTTAGGTCTAACATTTCAGTATTTAATCCATCCTGAATTAATTTTTGTATAAGGCGTAAGGAAGGGATCCAGTTTCAGCTTTCTACATATGGCTAGGCAGTTTTCCCAGTACCATTTATTAAATAGGGAATCATTTCCCCATTTCTTGTTTTTGTCAGGTTTGTCAAAGATCAGATGGTTGTAGATGTGTGGTATTATTTCTGAGGGCTGTGTTCTGTTCCATTGGTCTATACCTCTGTTTTGGTACCAGTACCATGCTGTTTTGGTTACTGTAGCCTTGCAGTATAGTTTGAAGCCAAGTAGCGTGATGCCTTCAGCTTTGTTCTTTTGGCTTAGGATTGACTTGGCAATGTGGGCTCTTTTTTGGTTCCATATGAACTTTAAAGTAGTTTTTTCCAATTCTGTGAAGAAAGTCATTGGTAGCTTGATGGGGATGGCATTCAATCTATAAATTACCTTGGGCAGTATGGCCATTTTCACGATATTGATTCTTCCTATCCATGAGCATGGAATGTTCTTCCATTTGTTTGTGTACTTTTTTATTTCGTTGAGCAGTGGTTTGTAGTTCTCCTTGAAGAGGTCCTTCATATCCCTTGTAAGTTGGATTCCTAGGTATTTTATTCTCTTTGAAGCAATTGTGAATGGGAGTTCATTCATGATTTGGCTCTCTGTTTGTCTGTTATTGGTATATAAGAATGCTTGTGATTTTTGCACATTGATTTTTGTATCCTGGTACCTTGCTGAAGTTGCTTACCAGCTTAAGGAGATTTGGGGCTGAGACGATGGGGTTTTCTAAATGTACAATCATGTCACCTGCAAAAAGGGACAATTTGACTTCCTCTTTTCCTAATTGAATACCCTTTATTTCTTTCCCCTGCCTGATTGCCCTGGCCAGAACTTCCAACACTATGTTGAATAGGAGTGGTGAGAGAGGGCATCCCTATCTTGTGCCAGTTTTCAAAGGGAATGCTTCCAGTTTTTGCCCATTCAATATGATATTGGCTGTGGGTTTGTCATAAATAGCTCTTATTATTTTGAGATACGTCCCATCAATACCGAATTTATTGAGCGTTTTTAGCATGAAGGGCTGTTGAATTTTGTCAAAGACTTTTTCTGCATCTATTGAGATAATCATGTGGTTTTTGTCTTTTGTTCTGTTTATATTCTGGATTACATTTATTGATTTGTGTATGTTGAACCAGCCTTGCATCCCAGGGATGAAGCCCACTTGGTCATGGTGGATAAGCTTTTTGATGTGCTGCTGGATTCAGTTTGCCGGTATTCTATTGAGGATTTTTGCATAGATGCTCATCAGTGATATTGGTCTAAAATTATCTTTTTTTGTTGTGTCCCTGCCAGGCTTTGGTATTAGGATGATGCTGGCCTCATAAAATGAGTCAGGGAGGATTCCCTCTTTTTCTATTGACTGGAATAGTTTCAGAAGGAATGGTACCAGCTCCTCCTTGTACCTCTGGTAGAATTCGGCTGTGAATCCGTTTGGTCCTGGACTTTTTTTGGTTGGTAGGCTATTAATTATTGCCTCAATTTCAGAGCCTGCTATTGATCTATTCAGGGATTCAACTTCTTCCTGGTTTAGTCTTGGGAGGGTGTATGTGTCCAGGAAATTATCCATTTCTTCTAGATTTTCTGGTTTATTTGCGTAGAGGTGTTTATAGTGTTCTCTGATGGTAGTTTGTATTTCTGTGGGATGGGTGGTGATATCCCCTTCATCATTTTTTATTGTGTCCACTTGATTCTTCTCTCTTTTATTCTTTATTAGTCTTGCTAGCGGTCTATCAATTTTGTTGATCTTTTCAAAAAAAAAAGCTAGCAGAAGGCAAGAAATAACTAAGATCAGAGCAGAACTGAAGGAGATAGAGACACAAAAACGCTTCAAAAAATCAATGAATCCTGGGGTTCAAATTACAGTTAGGAGCTTCTCTTTATTAAAGGGACCCTTATGTACTGAAGTGAAAACTTTTATGATGGGATTGTAATAAATTAAACAATGACTTTTTAAGGGCAATTTCTTATAGTTACTTCAAATGTAGGCAAACGATGCCACACTGGACTGCAATTCAGAAAAAGCAATTCTTAAAAGAACCAATATATTGCAATCTAGGTTCTCAAATTCCTGCTAACTTGAATGAAGCCAGGAATATATTTTATAAAATCTGAAATGTCTATGTGTCTTTCAGTCAACCCTTATTGAACATTGCTTCTTTTAACAGAGCTTGTAATAAATATTGGGTGACAAGTGTCAAAATTTTACTCCCTGGTAAAATGCCCGAAGGATAACTATTCTCTGTTGGCCAATTTAACACCAATTCATGTGCTGTAACAAACGTAGTGGGATAATATTTAGAGCAATTAACTGAGGTTTGCTTTCATTCTTTGCTTTTCTTCTCATCATTCAAGCAGTAGTTACATGCAGGGGCGGAAAAACTACACCTGCATCCTCGTAGGATCCGTGCTGGGTCTGAGCATTAAACTGACATAAGATAGAATAATAGGAGAAAACTGTACAAATTTAGTTACAAGTTTTATATGGCACAGGAGTCCTCTTAAGGAAATGAAGGCCCAAAGAAGCACTTAGAGTCAGTTACTTATGTATTGGATTGGACAAAGAACAGCAAACTGTGAAAATGTGACTAAATTATGTGGGGAGTCTTAAAAGATAAGAGTTATTCTAACAACGTCTGTACAGTATTCTGTTGGTCTCAACTTCTCATCCTTGAAGATAACAATTAGGCCTTTCCTTATAGTATAGGGCGAGTTACTTTCACATGGGAATTTCATCTTCTGCTTTGAAGAAACAGCCCAAGTGCAGGTGATCTTCTCATATCTGTTGCTTTTCAAGTGTCTTTAACTTAGTCAATATGCCAGAATAGCATATTTTAACCCCCCAGAGGAAAGATAGAGTCTCAAAAAAAGAAGTTATATGAGTTTCTGAATGGAATATATATCTGGGAACAAAGCCCCAAAATGCATAACATAATGACTATGTATATGTCTTATACACACACACATAAATAACTATATATTTATATATATTTAATATATATTAATATATATGAGTCTCTCTCTCTATATATATATACTATATATGACCAAAAATAGATGACCAAAAACTCTCTCTCTCTCTCTAATAGAGATAATCCATTCTCTAATAGATGTCAATATCCATTCTCTAATAGAGAGAGAGAGCACACCTGTGAGAGACAGAGCCTCACTCTATCACCCAGGCTAGAATGCAGCAGCATGGTCATAGCTCACTACAGCCTCTACCTCCTGGGTTCAAGTAATCTCCCACCTCAGCCTCCCAAATAGCTAGGACTATGGGCATGTACCACCATGCCTGGCTAATTTTTAAATTTTTGTAGAAACAGAGTCTATGTTGCCCAGGCTGTTCTTGATCTTCTGGCTCAAGAGATCTTCCCACCTTGGCCTCCCAAAGCCCTGGCATTACAGGTGTGAGCCACCACATCCAGCCTCGAATATATATTTTTAACCAGCAGCGGAGACAAAAGTTCTAAAGTTCTAAAAGCCCAGACTTTAAATGGAAAATGCTGGGCTCTTAAGAAACAATGGAGAATCATAAAGTAAAGAAGAATGCAAAATGTGGCATCAAAGCAGTTATTCTATCAATGGGAAATTGTGACCAGCTGATGAGAGAAGGAGGTTGGAGTGCATGTGACAAGAGTTTAGAGGTTGTCTGTCCCTAGGTCAGGATTAGCACCTGATCTTCCATTCCTGAGCTCCAATCATGGTTGGAGATTGAGGGCAACATTATTGACACCCCTGGAAATTTCAGGTAGGTTGAGAGGAAATTTAAGAACAGCGGGCACTTATACTTCATTTTTTAGGTGTAGCTCAGAGACTACAAGCTTCATAGAGAAGTGCTAAATTCAACATGGCACTAAAGAGAAAGAGTAGAGCTATAGAAGGTAGGGTGTAGGTAGATGGGCCTGAAGATACTCCCTTTCACTCCTGTGGCCAGAGGAAAATGAGGACTATTCCTAAATACCTGTGTGTAAAGGACAGTGGGTGTGCAGAGATGATGACTGTGAAAGTTCTGGGAGTACCCTCAAGAAGACACCTGGGTTAGGACAAGGAGAACTATGGACATAAATAGCAAATACCAAAATAAAACTTCCAGATGACTCAATGAGATGAAGTACATACACCACAGTCACAGTCAACAAGTACTGTGGCTGGCACTGAGCTAGACTCTCCTTTATTTGATGGCAGGACTCTATATAATGCACCCCCACCCCCCAAAATATGGGCAAAAGATATGAACACACAATTCATGGAATCACTATATACTCAATAGATGACCAAAAATAGTTTTTAATGAAAATACCTATCGCTGATACGAATAGAAGAAAAACATTTCTCAAACATTCCTGGTGAAAATTTAATAGTTGTATCTTTGCAAAGCATTCTGGATACATCTACTTAAATAAAAAATACATACATGCTTCAGCCAGGCAAGCCATTCCTGAAATTTGTATTCCATAGAAATAAAAGCATTAGTAAATTAAAAATATGCATACAAAGAATATTCTTGATGCATTGTTTATAAACGAAGAAAAAGAGAAAGAGAGGTTAATGAAATACTATATAAGGGAATGCTTTAAAGCCTCCCTATTTCCTGAGATACAACAATATTAAAATTAGGCCAACTAATAACCCTAAAAAGAGTTATTAATTGTATTCAAGTGAAAGGAAGAGTCACATATCTCTCACTTTAAATCAAAAGCTAGAAATGATTCGTCTTAGTAAGGAAGGCATGTTGACCGCCAAGAGGTGGCTGAAAGCTAGGCCCCTTGCTCTAGTTAGCCAAGTTGTGAATGCAAGGAAAAGTTTTTGAAGGAAGTTAAAAGCACTACTCCCACGAAGACACAAGTGATAAGAAAGCAAACAGCCTTATTTCTGAGAGAAGTCAATGTCTGGCTTCAAAGCTTCAAAGGACTGGCAGATTCTCTTCTTAGAGGCTAGTGCAACCGGTGACTTTCAGTTGAAACCAGTGCTCATTGACCATTTCAAAAATCCTAGCCCTTAAGAATTATGCCAAATTTATTCTGCCTGTGCTCTATAAAGGAGACAGCAAAGCCTGGATGACAGTAGATATGTCTGTGGCATAGTTTACTGAATATTTTAACACACTGTGGAGACCGACTGCTTAGAAAAAAAGATTCCTTTCAAAATATTACTGTTCATTGAGATGCACCTGGTTATCCAAGAGCTCTGGTGGAGAGGTACAAGGAGATGAATGTTGTTTTCACTCCTAGTAACACAATATCCATTCTGTAGCCCATGGATCAAAGAGTCAGTCATTTTGACATTCAAGTCTTGTTGCTTAAGAAATACATTTCATAAGGCTATCGCTTCCATAGATAGTGATTCCTTTGATGGATCTGGGCAAAGCAAATTGAAAATCTTTTATAAATAATTCACCATTCTAGGTGCTTTCACCACTGTTCCATCTGTGATTGAGCACCCTTTCTGCAGAAAGGAAAGATTGCCTTGCTGAGAGATCTTTTGTCTCCATGCTGACTTTTCTTTGTGGCACCGATTATCTATTTCTAACAATTTTGGTATTTCTAACAATTTTGGTGGCCCGTATGGGGATACATTCTCCTCTGGTGTTGGTCTCTGGTCCTTTCTCATGAGGAGGCGCCCCGCCACCTCTTGCAGTGGCCTCAGGGGTAAGGGACCGAGACCCACCTGGTGTGACGAATAAACCCAGACTCTCAGCAACACAGAAAGAAACCAGCTAGCAACCTGGGGTAAAGGATCCTCACATACTGCGGTGACGAGTCTGTGCACAGACCAAGGAAGGAGAAGCCGCAGGAGCCGTCTTTTAGAACAGGTACCACCCTTAGAATTTCTGGTAAACCAACACCAGCCTGAGAACCACATCCTCATCAAAGGGTGGAAAGAAGGGAAACTCAAGCCAGCCTGGGAAGGACCCTACCTTGTGCTGCTAACCACCGAGACTACTGTTCGTACAGTGGAAAGGGGATGGACACATCACACCCGAGTCAAGCAACCGCCATTATCATCAGAATCATGGGCCATTGTTCCTGGATCAAGCCCTACCAAATTAAAGCTAAGAAAAGCTTAGTCTATCCATCTTTTCCTTTGCTTTCCTTCCCTGTAACTATCCCTCATTGTGTCAACAGTGTAACCAAATCAGATTCACCACAGGTTATAACATTTGATGCTTGCCTTGTTATACCCTGTGGAGGTTTGCAAAGCCAGAGACAACTCTCTAGTTCAGAAAAATACCTCTGCCCCTCTAGGGAGGCCACTGCCACCCCCGCATCTTGCTTGTGGTGGAGGTACCATGATACCCCAAGTTGAAATTTATATGCTCAGCGAGTAAATGTCATCTGGATCAAGGCTGGACCTCCGAGGAGGGATGTGCCGACTTAAAGCCATACCTCCATCTTACTAAAGGGATTGCCCCACCCGCCCCCCGCCAATTGTCAATCCCACCAGTGTAACCCAGTGCTTATATCCATTACTGTTCCTACCACTAGCAACTCTAACCCCATTTTAGAGCGTTTCTATGGTTTAGGATCAGAAGTCACTGGAAAGGATCCTATAGGCGTCTTTAAGATGTGCTTTGTTCTCCCTCCTCCACCTCCTACAACTGCCCTTTTCTCAAACCTATGAAATCAAACTACACCTTGCCTCATGCCAAATGACAAAAGTCTCAGTAGTAGAAATAGAAGACCTAAGGCAAACCAGTGCTACTGAAACAGGGTATAAAGATGTAAATGCTTTGTTAGAATGGATTTAATATTCCGTTTGCACTTTAAACAAAAGTGACTGTTACACTTGTGTGTATGGTAGGCTAGAGGCCCAGGTTGTCCCCTTTCCACTAGGATGGTCCTCAAATCAAGTGGACATGGAGTGCATGGTAGCTCTTTCTCAAGATTCCACTGCCTGGAATAATGAATTGTACCAAGCTCTTTCTCTGCTATTTCCTGAAGTTCAACACCCTGTGGGTCAGCCCCCACGGGCCATCCATCCTCCATCTTGCAAAACCAATGTTACCTTGTGTCTCCAATGACAAGGGGAAAAATTTGGCATTCCTTGGAGACTTAACAGGATGCAGTGAAGTCAGGCACTTCCAAGAGCTGACCTATCAGTCTGCCCTTATCCATCCCGGAGCAGATGTATGGTGGTATTACGGAGAACCTTTACTGGACACTCTGCCAAATAATTAGAGCAGTACTTATGCTCTAGTCCAACTGGCTATCCCTTTTACCCTGGCATTTCATCAATCAAAAAAAGAAAAAAAGTAGCCTCAATTCTTACCTCTTTAACAACTATAATAAGGTATATAATAAGGTATATAATTCTTACCTCTTTAACAGCTATAATAAAGTATATAATAAGGTATAACTAAGCCAAGACATGTTAAGTGAGTTTGAAGAGGAAATTATGAAGTAAAAGAGGAGGAAATTGTAGAAAGTAGAAAAGTTCCTCTTCAAAGCTCGTCATGGTTTAAAAATAAAATAATAGACACTAGGAATAATAGCTCCTTACTCTAAAGCCTCCTATCAACTATTAGTTCTTACAGTTTAGCCCAGTTAGTTGCTTTGGCTTACTCAGGCATGTCTGGATAGGCCCAGGCAAATCTTAGCTCATAGCTTGTGCCCCTTCCTTATTTGGAAATGTTTTTGCTTCCTTAAACCTTTCATAAGCAACTTCCTCTCATTCTTTGTTCTTCCCTGCACTTACCCATTTAGGGAAGTTTTAAGCTATTAGCAAAGCGGGTATCAGTTCAAGAGTGTGAGGTCTAGCTCCAGCCAATGGATGCAGGACACAACAGTAAAGACGACCCAAATGCATAAGGGATAAATATGTCTGCTTTTCCTTTGTTCAGGTGTGCTCTTGCCATTGTTTCATATGCAATTGAGCACCCTTTCTGCAGAAAGTAAAGATTGCCTTCCTGACAGAAAGAAAGAAAGAAAGAAAGAAAGAAAGAAAGAAAGAAAGAAAGAAAGAAAGAAAGAAAGAAA
>NC_045449.1:24630279-24648920 GCF_002776525.5 Piliocolobus tephrosceles
AAAGAAAGAAAGAAAGAAAGAAAGAAAGAAAGAAAGAAAGAAAGAAAAGAAAGAGGAAGGAAGGAAGGAAGGAAATAATTCACCATTTTAGATGCCATTAAGAACATTTGTGATTCATGGGAGGAGGTCAAAATATTCAACAGTAACGAGTTTGGAAGAAGATTTCAACCCTCATGAATGACTTTGAGAGCTTTAAGACTTCAGTAGACAAAATAGCTGCAGATATAGTGGAAATAGCAAGAACATTTAGAATTATAATTGGAGCCTGAAGATGTGACTGAATTGCTGTAATCTCATGATAAAATTTGAATGCGTGACAAAGTTTTTCTAATGGATAAGCAAAGAAAATGGTTTCTTGATATGGAATCTACCCCTGGTGATGACATGAGCATTATTGAAATGACAACAACGGATTTAGATTATTACCTAAACTTAGTTGATAAAGCAGCAATAGGATTTGAAAGAATTGACTCCAATTTTGAAAGAAGTTCTATTATAGATAAAATGCTATCAAACAGCATCACATGCTACAGAGAAATCATTCGTTAAAGGAAGACTCAATAGGTGCAGCAAACTTCACTGTTGTCTTATTTTAAGAAATTACCACAGCACATACCCACCTTCAGCAACCACAATCCTGATCAGTTAGTAGCCAACAACATTAAGGTACAACCTTTCACCAGCAAAACAGCTATGACTTGCTGAAGGCACAGATGATCATTAGCATTTTTTAGCAATAAAGTGTTTTTAAATTAAGGTGTATACTTGGTTAGGCGATTAATCTATGGTACACTTGAGAAACTACAGTTTAAGCTATTGCACACTTAATAGACTACAGTATAGTATAAACATAACTTTTTTTTTTTTTTTTTGAGATGGAGTCTCACTCTGTCTCCCAGGCTGGAGTGCAGTGGCACAATCTTGGCTCACTGCAACCTCTGCTGCGTAAGTTCAAGCGATTCTCCTGCCTCTGCCTCTGCCTCTGCCTCTGGAGTAGCTGGGATTACAGGTGTGCACCACCATGCCCAGCCAACTTTTGTATTTTTAGTAGAGATGGGGTTTCGCTGTGTTGGCCAGGCTGGTCTCGAACTCCTGACCTCAAGTAACCCACCTGCCTCAGCCTCCCAAAGTGCTGGGATTACAGGTGTGAGCCACCACACCCAGCCATAAACATAACTTTTATAAGCACTAACAAACTAAAGCGAATTTGTGTGATTCGCTTTATTGCAATATTCATTTTACAGCCATTGTCTGGAACTGGACCTGTGGTATCTCTAAGGAATGCCTGTCCTGATATCAGGAAAGAAAGAGGGAACATCACTACAGACCCTGCAAACATTAAAAGAATGATAGGAAACATTATGAACAACTTTATGCCAATGAATTTGCAAATTACATTAAATGGATAAATTCCTTAAAAGACACAAATTACCAAATCTAACTCAAAAGAAAATAGGAAAACTAGATATCCTTATATGTATAAAGAAGTATAATTAATACCACTAAAAAAAACATTCCACAAACAGAACGCCTGGCCCAGATAGCGTTACTAATAAATTCTACCAAACATCTAAGGAAGGGATAATTTCAAATCTACATAAACTCTTAAGAGGAAGGAACACTTCCCAACTCATTTTATGGGGCCAGTATTATTTTGATATGAAATCCAGATAAAGATATTTCAATAAAAGAAAACCATAGACTAACAGTCCTCATGAACATAGACTCAAAAATCTTTAAGTTTAACAAATCAGTTAAGCAGTACATTAAAAAGGATCAAACAGAGCTTAATCCAGGGATACAAGGGTGGTTTAACATTCAAAAATCAGAGCTGAGCATGGTGGCACGTGCCTATAATCCCAGCTAATGAGGACACTGAGGTAAAAGGAGTGCTCGAGCCCAGGAGTTTGAATTCAGCCTGGGCAACATAGTAAGACCACCCCGATTTCTTAAAAAAAAAAAAATCTATCGAAACAATTCATCACATTAAGAGACCAAAAAACAAAACTATATAACTGTGACAAAATTCGACACTCATTTATGATAAAAATTTTTTTTAAAAACCTCTCAACACACTAAAATTTCTTCAACCCAATAAAGCACATCTATGAATACTTACAGCTATACTTACAAGGTAAAAAATTTAATGATTCCCTCCTTATAACAAGGACAAGGCAAGGATATCCACTCTTACCACTTTTATTTTACATTGTACTGGAGGTACTAGTCAATTAAATAAAGCAAGAAAAAAAAAGAAAACTCTCTTATTCACAGACTACATGATCGTCTGTGTAGAAAATCCTAAGGAATCTCAAGAAAAAACAAATACATAAATTTAGCAAGGCTTCAGGATGTAAAAATCAATACATGAAAGTCAATTGGATTTCCACATACTAGCAAAGAAATATTGGAAGATGAAATTTGTAAATGCCATTTATAATAACATCACACACATGAAATACTTAGAAATAAATTTAACAAAGTATTTGCAAATATCTACAGGCTGAAAACTATGAAATATTGCTAAGAAATGAAAGACCTAAATAATAAGAAAGATCCTTTATTGTTTCTGTCAAAGACTATATTAATGAGTAAAAAAATTAAGTATTGTTAGTCCCCAAATTGACTTACAAACCCAACACAATTCCAATCCAAATCCCAGTGAACTTATTTACAGAAATTGACAAACTATTCTGAAGTTCGTGTGGCATTTCGAAGGACTCACAACAGCCAAAACAATGTTGACAAAAAATAGACATCACCAAAATAAAAAATTCTGCTCTTTGAAAGATACTAGTAAAAGAAATGAAACGACAGCTATAGACTGGGAGAAAATATCTGTGATACATTTAATGACAAAAGACTTGCATTTTGACCATATAAAGACTCCTACAACTTTATAAAACAACCCAATCTAAAAAATCATGGGCAACCAGAAAAGAAGATATAGGTATATCCAATAAGCACATGGAAATATGTTCAGTTATTCATCAGATTATAATTAATCTGATCAATTATTTATCAGGTAAATAATCATCAATTTTTCATGCAAACTGAAGCCACAGTGAGATAAAAATTAAACCTACTAGAATGAATAAAATTTAAAAGACTGGCAGAGTACAGTGGCTCATGCCTGTAATCTCAGCACTTTGGGAGGCCAAGGTGAGCAGATCAGTTCAAGCTGGGAATTCAAGACCAGTTTGGCCAACATGGCAAAACCTTGTCTCTACTAAAAATACAAAAATTAGCTGGGCATAGTGGCCATACCTGTAATCCCAGCTACTGAGTGGCTGAGGCACGAGAATTGCTTGAACCTGGGAGGCGGAGGTTGCAATGAGCCAAGATCACACCACTGCACTCCAGCCTGGGCGACAAAGCAAGACTCTGTCTCACAAGAAAAAAAAAATCTGATATTCATTATAATTAAAAAGAAAAAAAACTGACAATACCAAGTGTTGGGAAAGATATGGAACAACTTAAATTCTCTTAGATTGCTGGTAGGAATTATACAACCACTTCAAAAACAGTTTTGACAATTTCTTAAAGAGTTCAATATACACTCCCCATATGACCTAGCAATCAGCAATTTCTCTCCTAGATTATACACCTAGGATAAATGAAATGGAAGAAATTAAATCATATAATTAAAACTAAAAGACTTATACATGACTGTTTTTAGCAGCCTCATTCATAATAGCTTTAAGCTGGAGACAACCCAAATGTCCATTGACTTGTGGATGGATAAACAAATTGTAGTATATTCACATGATGGAATACTACTCAGTAATAAAAGAGAATGAACCACTGACACAATAACACTGATGAATCTCCAAAATATTATTCTAAGTGAAAGAAGTCTGAACCAAAGAATTCACCATTATTTTATTTATATAAAATTATAGAAAAGGGAAAAGTAATTTACAGCAATAGAAAGCAGATCAGTGGTTTCCTGGGACCATGAGTGAGGGGACTGATTAAGAAGGGACATAAGTGGCCAGGCACGGTGGCTCACACCTGTAATCCTAGCTCTTTGGGAGGCCGAGGCAGGTGGATTGATGGAGCTCAGGAGTTCAAGACTAGTCTGGGCAACATGGCAAACCCCCTTCTCTACTAAAAATACAAAATATTAGCCAGATGTGGTGGCACGTGCCTGTGGTCCCAGTTACTCAGGAAGCTGAGGCAGGAAAATCACTTGAACCCGGGAGGTGGAGGTTGCGGTGAGCCAAGATCGTGCCACTACACTCCAGCCTGGGCAACAGAGCTAGACTCTGTCTCCAAAAAGAAAAAAAGAAAGAAAGAAAGAAAAAAAGAGAGACATAGGGAGCTTCTGGGGATGATGAAAATGTTCTACAGCTTCACTGTGGTGGTACACATGAGTGTATACATTGTCAAAACTCATTGAACTATACACTTAAAATTGGTGCATTTTATTGAATCTATACTTCACTAAAGTTGATTTAAAAAGACAAGAATGGTCTGGGCACAGTGGCTCACACTTGTGAGGGCAATATAGTGAGACCCCCTCTCTACAAAAAATAAACAAAAATTACCTGGGTATCGTGGTGCATGCCTGTAGTCCTATCTACTCAGGAGTCTGAGGCAAGAGGATCAATTGAGTCTAGGAGTTCAAGACCTGCCTGGGCAATGTAGTGAGACCTGATCTCTACAAAAATAAATAAATACATAATTTAATATAATAAATACATAATTAAATATTATATTTAATATAATATAATAAAATTACAAATAAATAAAAAAATAAAAATGAGCTGAGTGTAGTCGCATGGCACCTATAGTCCCAGGAGGCTGAGGCAGGAGGATAGCTTGAGCCCAGAAGTTAGAGGATATAGTGAGCTATGATCATGCCACTGCACTCTAGCCTGGGCAACAGAGTGAAACCTTGTTTCAAAGAAAACAAAAACAAAAATGAACAAACTAATCGATAATGATAAATATCAGAATAATCACCACCTTTGGAGTAATTATTGACTAAGAAATAATAATAGTAAGAATAGTAATTTCATCACTTCTGGCAGTGATGAAAATGTGCTGTCTTTATCCGAGTGTCAAACATTCAGTGAGCTAAACACTTAGGGTTTGCATACCTTGTTGCATATTTGTTACTCCTTAATGAAAATTTTCTTAAAAAGAATCACTTATGGTTGCTTGGGATGAAGTGCCTATTAAAGGAAAAGCTTTTGCTGCATTTGGCCATAATTACAATAGTGATGACCCCTGGGGTTGTCAGTGGGTGGGCTTCATCTCACAGTATTAGAGAGGTTATAGAAAGTAAAAGACACGCTCAGGACTTTAAACTCTCAGCTCAAATTGCAGTCAGAAAACCTGATCATTATATAGAAATCTCTATTTCTTGTAGCTTCAGGGCAAATATGGATGAAAAATCAGCCCCCAAATAAATGTGACAGAATCAAGATGCAAGTTGAATTCACAGACTTGCCAAATCTTTTACATAAAAGTTAGCACATTAGAAAATAGATGAGACCCTGAAATTTGGAATAGTTACATATGGGTGGACTCGGAGGAATCTGAGACTTGAGCCACAATTCTCCCTAAGCTTTCCTTGGCAGGAGAAGCAATACCTTCTCCCCTGTCTGAGAATATTAGCTTTTCTTTCCTTAGAGATCCTTTAATACTTTGCCTTGGGGCAATTAGTTTGCAAGGAGATGTCTGTTTTCTTCACGATCCACCTGTAAAACATTCACTGCCTTTAAATCCAAAATTGGAGTCTGATCTCAGTATTTCTCCAGGAATACTAGTTCAAAGTCTGTCTTGAAAGATGAGTGTTGGTACTCCAACAGATCGGTAAGTTTTTGCTAATTTCTAGCAGCAGAAAGCTGGGTAATATGTGTGGGAATTGATTATAGTATTTTCAGACTAAGAAGGATAGATACAACTTTGGATTGCCTCAAATTTATCAATATTGGTATACTTTGTAGTATATACTTAGCAGTAATATTTTTGGTATCTGGGAATAGTTTTAACAATTTTATTGGTAGATTAAATAAAACCTTGACTCAAAGATAGCCTACATTCAATGAGGTTGAGATGCCAGAACCTTCTTGGCTTACTATACAGTAAGAAATCTCAAGGCTTTCAAGATTTCTGAAATTGATTTTTCATATGTAGCCTCTATATGTGCACTTCTACCATATTGCCCAGGACAGCCCAAATGACATTCCCTTGAGAAATAACTAAAGAAATTAACGAGGGGAGCACCAACAAAACTAAAAAGTTCTATGGTAGCTGTCCTGGGGACAATGGTGAGAGTTACTGTCACTGAAGTAAACACTCTAATTTCAAGGGAAATGATTGTCTTCTAGAGTGACAAAAGATACATGACATTTAACTACCAGAGATGAGGCCCACTAGTCAAAGTTAGTGCTCATAAGTATAATTAATCATGATATTTTGATTCAATCTCAAAGATCCAAGGCCGTATTTTAACGGATCCAGTTTGTATAGGACTCACACTGTGGTTGGTTCCTGAATATATACTTGGAATTACCATAATAAGTAGTGGGAGTTAAAGTGGCCATCTGAATGTTTTCTTGGTGATTACAGTTTCCTTAGGAATTAAATGGATATAATACCTTCTAAATTTTTACTGGATCTACTTACAGAAAAGCACTAACTATAGGTCCAGAAACATGAGTTGAGATACCACAATGGAGAATCTCAGTCTCTCACCCAGATGCCAGACTTAAGTCAGATAGTATACCCAGAACTCTTTGGTTGAAGGGAAGGTTGGGTCTCTCGGGGAAGAATTCTTCAAGACTTCCTCAAGTATATATCATAGATTTTACTCTAGGCTTTACTCAAAGGGCCCGTAGCCATTTATTAGGGTGAATATGCATTGGCAAAGGAATATCACAGACTCAGGGATTACCAGATACTTATTCCAAGTTAACATCAATTCCTGGGATCCCAAAGCACTCCCTTGGGCCACTGGGTAAAGTTAGGGTGTATAGATGTCAGACAATAAATGCTATTTTGGTCAAAGGTTATGTCACAGGCCCAATTAATCTATGGACTTAGCTATGGTTATTTCTGGTTCTTGGATGTTTAATTGGAATAGACACACAGCAACCAATAGAATCTTCACATTTGTTCTCCATATTGGGAACTGAGGACTATTAGGGTAGGAAGGACCTGGTATTATGGTAACAGAAACTGCTGAACTTTCCCTGTCTGCCAGAATGTTAAAAAAAACAAATACATGGCCGGGCGCGGTGGCTCAAGCCTATAATCCCAGCACTTTGGGAGGCCGAGACGGGCGGATCACGAGGTCAGGAGATCGAGACCATCCTGGCTAACACGATGAAACCCCGTCTCTACTAAAAAATACAAAAAACTAGCCAGGCGAGGTGGCGGCGCCTGTAGTCCCAGCTACTTGGGAGGCTGAGGTAGGAGAATGGCGTAAACCCAAGAGGCAGAGCTTGCAGTGAGCTGAGATCCGGCCACTGCACTCCAACCCGGGCGACAGAGCAAGACTCCGTCTCAAAACAAACAAACAAACAAAAAAAACCAAATACATAAGCAGATAACAAAAACAAAAAAACTCCACAGAGATAGATATGAAAATATATAAAGGATTCAGGGGAAGTAATCCTATCACATTCTTATCTGATTTTCCTGTTTTGTCTATGTAGAAGGTGGAGGATACATGCTTTTTGTTTTTTGTTTTTTGTTTCTTTTGTGAGACAGTCTTACCCTGTCGCCCAGGCTGGAGTACAGCGGCACGATTTCAGTTCACTGCAACATCCACCTCTTGGGTTCAAGCGAGTCTCCTACCTCAGCCTCCCAAGTAGCTGGGACGCGTGCCACCATGCCTTCTAATTTTATGTTTTTAGTAGAGATGGGGTTTCACCATGTTAGCCAGGCTGCTCTCAAACTCCTGACCTCAGGTGATCCGCCTGCCCCAGCATCCCAAAGTGCTGGGATTACAGGCATGAGCCACTGCACCCAGCCTACATCTTGAAGAATGTAGATTACTGTGGTTCTATTTATGTGGCTATTCCAGGTGTGGAATCTTTACTGAACCAAACTGATATAGCTCTCTCATTCACAACAACTATTGGTCTGGCAAATGCTGTTTTCTCTAGAGAAGTTTACAAGGACCAAAAGAAATTTGATTTCACCTGTCAAGAATAGCAATACTTTTCACTGCATTCTCTTAGGGCCAAAGCAGTTCTTCTTTTCTCTATTGTAATCTAGTATACATAGAACTTGATTGTATTGACATATCACAGAACATTACATAGGTCCATGATATCCATCATGATGATTGGACTTGATTAGCTGAAAGCAGCATTAGATGCCTTGGTAAAGTAGCATTAGATGTCTTGGTAAGACAGCTAATGTGTGTCAGAGGATGGGAGATAAGCCCCATAAAAATACAGGTTTATGGTCTTGTTAACATTTTTACTTTGGGAGCCCGAGGCGGGCGAATCACGAGGTCAAGAACTGAGACTACCCTGGCCAACATGGTGAAACCCTGTCTCTACTAAAAATACAAAAGTTAGCTGGGTGTGGTGGCATGTGCCTGTAGTCTCAGCTACTCGGGAGGCTGAGGCAGGAGAATTGCTTGAACCCAGGAGGCAGAGATCGCAACTCCGTCTCAAAAAAAAAAAAAAAAAGAAAGAAATTTTAGCAGTCCAATAGTTCCAGGTGTAGGGTAAATTGTTGTACCGTGTGCCACCTACCACTAAAAAAGAGGCACAATGCTTATTGGATCTTTTTTATATTTTAAAAACAATTGTTGCCACATTTGATGTGCTGCTTTTATGAATTAACTGAGCACGTTTGTGTGTGTTACTTTTTTGCATTAAATGAGCCATCAGCTTCCAGAGTGGGTCCCAGAGAAAGAAAAGGCTTTGTAGGCTTTTCTAAACTGCAGTGCAAAAACTCTTCTTTACTTTGTGCCTTATTATATAGAAGATCCTACAGTATTTAGAGGAAATATGGCAATTTGGAATTGCATTTGGAATGCTGTGGCAATTCAAACAATAAAATCATATTGTAGTTCCCTTGAGTTTTGGAGCAAAGCTCTGCCCTCTACTCAAGTTTGTGATTCTCTTTGAGAAAGTCCTCCTGTGTGTTTTTTTATTCCAATAATTCATAAAACCGTATACTTAGGTTTTGTGCACTTTTCTGTTTATAGGGTATATATATATTTTAAAAGGTTTAGTTAAAAAAAATTTAGATGGGAAAATAAAGGTTCAAATATAGCAAAAATAGTTACAAATGAAAAACAAGTGGGGGAGAATTTCCCTGATTTTTTTAACTTTTATTTAACTAATTAATTTATTTTATTTTTTGAGACAGGATCTCACTTTGTCACCCAAGCTGGAGTGCAGTGGTGGGATCTTGGCTCACTGCAGCCTCCACCTCCCAGGCTTAAGCCATCCTCCCACCTCAGCCTCCTTAGTAGCTGGGACTACAGGCGTGTGCCACCATGCCCAGCTAATTTTTTTATTTTTCGTAGAGATGGGATTTTACCACATTGCCCAGGCTGGTCCAAACTCCTGAGCTCAAGTTATCTGCCCACCTCAGCCTCCCAAAGTGCTGGAACTACAGGTGTGCACCACCTGCCCGGACAGCTTTTATTTTAGACTCAGGGGTACTTATATGGGTTTGTTATATAGGTAAATTGTGTGACATGGGGGTTTGATGTACAGATTATTTTGCCACTCAGATAATAAGCACAGTAACTTACAAGTAGTTTTGTGACGCTTTCCGTCCTCCCTCCGCTGACCCTCAGGTAGGCCTCGATGTCTGTTGTTCTCTTCTTTCTGTCCATATGTACTCAGTGTTTAGCGCCCACTTATAAGTGGAAACATGTTGGTATTTGGTTTTCTGTTCCTGTGTTAGTTCACTTAGGATTATGGCCTCCAGCTCCATCCATGTTGCTGCAAATGACATAATCTTATTCTTTTTGTGACTGCATAGAATTCCATGGTGCATATGTACCACATTTTCTGTTACTATTTTTTTTTTTTTTTTTTTTTTTGGAGACAAGGCCTTGCTCTGTCACCTAGGCTGAGTGTAGTGTGATCACAGGTCACTGCAACTCAGACTCAAGTGATCCTCCCACCTCAGCCTCAGGACTAGCTAGGACTACAGGTACATACCACCATGCTAGGTAATTTTTTCTGTTTCTGTGGAGATGGTAACTCACCGTGTTACCCAGAGCTGCTCTTGAACTCCTCAGCTCAAGTGATCCTCCCTCTTCAGCCTCCCAAAGTGTTGGGATTACAGGCATGAACCACTGCGCTTGGCTTGTACCACATTTTCTTGATATGGTCTACCATTGGTTCATATTTAGGTTGGTTTCCATGTCTTTGCTATTTGAATAGTGCTGCAATGAACATACGTGTGCATGTGTCTTTATGGTAGAACAATTTATATCCCTTTGGATATATACCCAATAATAGGATTGCTGGGCCAAATGGTAATTCTGCTTTGAGTTCTTTGAGAAATCACCGAACAGTTTTCACAATGGCTGACCTAATTTACATTCTACCAACAGTGTATAAGCATTCCCTTTTTTCTGCAACCTTGCCAGCATCTGTTATTTTTTGACTTTTTAATAATAGCCATTCTGACTGGTGTGAGATGTATCTCATTGTGGTTTTGATTTGCATTTCTCTAATGATTAGTGATGTTGAGCATTTTTTCATATGCTTGTTGGCTGCGCGTATGTCTTCTTCTTCATGTTTTGTTTTTTTTTTTTTTTCTGAGACGGGATCTCATTCTGTCATTCAGGCTGGAGTGCAGTGGCACGATCATGGTTTACTGCAGCCTCAACCTCCTGGGCTTGAGCGATCCTCCTACCTCAGCCTCCCAAGTAGCTGGGACTATAAGCCACGCCACCAGGCCCAGATAATTTTTGTAGAGATGGGGTTTCACTATGTTGTCTAAGCTAGTCTCAAATTCCTGGGTTCAAGTGATCTGCCAGGCCTCCCAGAGTGCAGTGATTACAGGCACCAGCCATGTATGTCTTCTCATGAAAATTGTATATTCAGGTTGGGTGTAAACAAAGTAAACAGACAAACAAACGGGAGATAGTTTATTTTGCTGTGCAGGAGCTTATTTTTAAAATAAACTTATATTAATTAAAATAGCTTTGACTTTGGTACTGGAATAGACAAATGAGTGGAACAGAATATTAGATCTGGCATCAGACGCAAGAGCATGTGGGAATTTAGTATATAACGCAGGTGGCAATATAAATCATTGGGAAAAGAAGTAATCAATGAGTTATGCTAGGACAATTAATTTTCCATATTGGGAAAAATATAAAAGTAGATTCCACCATCATTAATGAGGAAAAGTGAGTTCTGTCTAATTAGAAACCTAGATGTGGAAAACAAAATTTTTAAAATTTTAGAAGCAGCCAAGTGTGGTGGCTCATACCTGTAATCCCAGCGACTCCTGCTGAGGCAGGAGGATTGCTTGAGTCCAGGAATTTGAGGATGCAGTGAGCTATGATCATGCCACTGCACTCCAGTCTGGGTTACAGAGTGAGACCCTGTCTCAAAAAAAAAAGAAAAAAGAAAATTTAGAGCATATATTTGGAACTTAAAATGGTTTGTGCTTATTTGGAGTATTCCTTAGGAGCATTCCTTAGTGAGACCCTGTCTAAAAAAGTTTTAGAAGCAGCCAGGCATGGTGACTCACACCTGGCTGCTTCTAAAATTTTTTAAATTTTATTTTCCACAGCTAGGTTTCTGATGAGATAGAACTCACTTTCTCATTAATGAGGGTGGGATCTGCTTTTATGTTTTTCCCAATATGAAAAAGAAATTGTCCCAATATCATTCACTGATTTTTTACTGTATATCAAAAAGAAATGATTTATATGTTTGACTACCTCAAAATTAATGTATATCCTCAAAATTAATGGATAACATTGATATGGCTAAACTCACCGAAAGTTAAATTGAAAGATAAGAGATAAACTGGGGAAAAATATTTGCTACATAAATAAAAGAATGGTCATTCTCAAAATTTTACAAATCCATAAGAAATAGACAACTGGGTGGGGCGCAGTGGCTCACACCTGTAATCCCAGCACTTTGGGAGGCCGAGATGGGCAGGTCACGAGGTCAGGAGATCGAGACCATCTTGGCTAACACAGTGAAACTGCATCTCTACTAAAAAGACAAAAAGTTTAGCCAGGCGTGGTGGCAGGCATCTGTAGCCCCAGCTACTCGGGAGGCTGAGGCAGGAGAATCGCTTGAACCCAGGAGGTGGAGGCTGCAGTGAGCCGAGATCGCGCCACTGTACTCCAGCCTGGAAACAGAGTGAGACTCCATCTCAAAAAAAGAAATACGCAACTGGTCCCAACTGAAAAATGAGAAAAGGATAAGAAAAAGCCATTCATAGAAGATGAAAAACCCAAACATATAATAAGCACATGATAATATATTAAATCTCACTAGTAATCAGGGAAATGCAAATTAAAATAATAATACCATTTTTATCTATCAAATTAGAAAAAATAATAAACTCTAATAATATCAAGTATTGATGTAGATATGGAGAAATAATACTGTCATTCAATGCTGGCAAGAATGTAAATTGGTATTAACATTTTGTGAAGCAATTTGGCTATAACTAATAAAGTTGAAAATGCATATATTATACAATCCAGTAATTCCACTTCTAGTTATTTACCCTAGAAAAATGTTTGCATATGTACACAAGGAGATGTGTGTAAGGATATCCATCGCAGCATTATGTTGATATCAAAATACTAAAAATAATGAAAACGCCCATCAATAGAGGAGTTTCTTTTTAAATTATGGTGTTTTCATATTACAGAATGTCTTATTGCAGTTAAAAAGGATAAAATATATTTCTTTACAGATATGAATTAGATCTCAATGTTGAGTAAATAAAAGCAATTTGAAGAAAGACATATGTACTATATCAGGTATTTTTTTTTCTTTTTTTTCTTTTTAGATGGAGTTTTACTCTTGTTGCCCAGGCTGGAGTGCAACGGCATGATCTCTGCTCACCGCAACCTCCGCCTCCTGGGTTCAAGTGATTCTCCTGCCTCAGCCTCCCAAGTAGATGGGATTACAGGCACCCGTCACCATGCCTGGCTAATTTTTGTATTTTTAGTAGAGACAGGGTTTCTCCATGCTGGTCAGGCTGGTCTTGAACTCTCAACCTTAGGTGATCCACCCACCTCAGCCTCCCAAAGTGCTGGGATTACAGGCATGAGCCACCACGCCTGGCCGATATCAGGTATTTTTGTTTTTGTTTTTGAGACAAGGTCTTGCTCTGTCAGCCAGGCTGGAGTGCAGTGACATGATCATAGCTCACTGCAAATCAAGCAATCCTCTGGCCTCAGCCTCTAGAGTAGCTAGGACTACAGGTGTGCACCACTATGCCTGGCTAATTTTTTACTTTTTGAAGCAATGGGGGTCTCACTGTGTTGCTATATCAGACTTTTAAAAGCACATACACAAAATGTTAACAATCATTATTTCTAGGTGTTGGGAACACATGTGTTAATTCTATCATTTTCTATATTCTATTATTAAAAAGTTTTTCAAAAATAACAATGGAAAAAGAACAAGTAGGGAGCAGTTAATTGTTTCAAGTGACATACTCAGGTCAGGTAAGATAAGAACTGAACATTATACATTGGATTTAGCCATCAATAAGTCAGTCACAAATAGTTCTTAAACATTTACTAAGTAGAGGTCATTTTGACATGTCATAGAATGAGAAAGTAGAGTATAAGCCTAAAGGCAAGATATAACTTTCCTGATTTTGATGCTGCAGCTTTTACTTACATGATAATGATTGTTGTGGTGGTAGTGATGATAAAAGCTTCAATAAGCCACGTTGCAACTGCATAAAAATCTTAAATCTCCTGTAACAACTAATCACAAACTTTCTTCTTTGCTTAGGTAGGGTTTTTGGATCGGCAGAGGACATTGGCCTTGCTGGAATTGTTCTATGACCATAGTTCACAAATGCTTAGGAGTTTACTTCGAAACCCACGACAATGTAAGTGCCACTCAGAGGGAGTATGTTCAAGCTGGAGTGTCACTTGATATGTACTGATATGATACACTGATATGATAACACAAGATTATTCTACCACCATGGAATCCCTTCACATAATAGCTCTCTTAGATCATGATAACTGTATCTAGTTGTTTGTTCCCTCCACAAAATTCGCTCTTCATCACAACTAGATGTATTTTTCACCACAGTGCAATACTCAAAAATTTTATGTCAGAACTCAGTGAGAACTCAATTTTAAATTCATGCAAATGAAGAAATGCTCTAGTAACAGTCTGAATGTTTTGGAAATTAAATTAGTAATGGTAATTCCATTTTATCAACCAAAAAAATTTTTGGAGACAGAGTCTTACTCTTCCTGCCCAGGCTGGAGTGCAGTGGCATGATCATGACTCACTGCAGCCTCAACCTCCCGGGTGGGAGATGATTCTCCCACCTCAGCCCCCTGAGTAGCTGGGACTACAGGTGTGCACCACCATGCCCAGCTAATTTTTTGTATTTTTAATAGAGAGAGGGTTTCACCCTGTTTCCAAGGATAGTCTCAAATGCCTGGGTGCTGGGATTATACGTGTAAGCCACTGCACCCAGCCTGGTAATTCCATTTTTAATACCCAACTTAAAATTATAAGATTTATAAGAATAATATTTCCTTTTCCCAAGCATTTTTACTTGTATACCTTTACTTATACAGTAAAATGTCCTTTTTATGTTATTTCCAAGACAAATAGAATTGTGGGGTTTATTTTTATTTTATTTTACTTTTTCAGAGATGGGGTCTTGCTATGTTGCCCAGGCTGGCTTCAAACTCCTGGGATCCAGCAATCCTCCTGCCTCAGCCTCCAGAGTAGCCAGGACTACAGGCATGTGCCACTAGGCTCAGCTTTTTTCATTTTTTTTTTTTTAAAGAGAAGGTATCGTACTGGCTGAGTTTCTCAAAGAATGTCTTTTTTTTTTTTTTTTTTTTTTTTTTTTTTTTTTTTTTTTTTTTGAGACAGAGTCTTACTCTGTTGCCCAGGCTGGAGTGCAATTGCACGATCTCAGCTAACTGCAACCTCTGCCTCCCGGGTTCAAGTGATTATCCCTGCCTTATTCTCCCAAGTATCTGGGATTACAGGTGCCTGCCACCACACGCAGCTATTTTTTTGTATTTTTAGTAGAGACAGGGTTTTGCCAACTCCTGACCTCAGTCATCCACCTGCCTTGGCTCCCAAAGTGCTGGGATTACAGGCATTGAGCCACCACACCTGGCCAAGAATGTCAATATTTTATTTTTGTGTGAAGATTTATTACTTGGATACTTACAAATCTGTGGGTGATATACTTGGAGTATTTCTGAAAATTGTGAGAATCACAATTTTATAGCTTACCACTACTGTTTTGGGAGAAACAGGAACAGTCCTGTGGCATGATTTCCACTCTTTATAGTACAGACACCAGGGTTTTATTGTTGTTGTTTTTTTTTTTTTTTTTTTTTTTTGAGACGGAGTCTCGCTCTGTCCCTCAGGCTGGAGTGCAGTGGCCGGATCTCAGCTCACTGCAAGCTCCGCCTCCCGGGTTTATGCCATTCTCCTGCCTCAGCCTCCCGAGTAGCTGGGACTACAGGCGCCAGCCACCTCGCCCGGCTAGCTTTTTTGTATTTTTTAGTAGAGACGGGGTTTCACCGTGTTAGCCAGGATGGTCTCGAACTCCTGACCTCGTGATCCGCCCGTCTCGGCCTCCCAAAGTGCTGGGATTACAGGCTTGAGCCACCGCGCCCGGCCCTATTGTTGTTGTTTAACAGTGGGATTCTGTGAATACTATCCAGTCTTTCCCTAGTATTCTGTTCCAGGTGCCCACATAAGTTGTAGAGAAAAATAACTGAGGAATGAAGAACAAAGAAGCGGGAAAGAGATGGGGGGAAAATGAATGCTGGAAAAATATAGCCTCAGTGAAAGATTGTCATGGATAAAGACTTGCTTTTTATATTACAGATATTGAAAATATATTTGAGATGAAAGATGTGTCCCCTTTCCCATCCCTATGCGATGCTTATTGTAGGGGACTACAATGGTAGAGGACAATTTCTATTTGCCTTGGCAGTCTAAGCAACACTCCAAGTAGCAAAAGGAGAATCCTGTTTATTTCCAAAATCACGCCTTTTAGGAAGGGATGATTTCTAACTTAGTAGTATAAGTTATTTTGAATACCTTTTTACTTTTTATTGTGTTGCAGCCAAAGATAACTGATATTTATTTAGAACAATAGGTCTATATTACAATCTCTGTGCTCAATGCTTTTCTTTGCATTAATTTAATAGCTCTAATTCTGCATTATAAGATCAATGGTTTAAGTGAATATTTTGTTTTCTGCATTAGGGCCATTCATTGAATTTGAAGAGATAAACTTGACTGAGTTGTGGGGAGACATGGATAATCAGAAACACATTTATGAAGGTTTTGACGAAGTGCTCTTAGAGATGAATACATTACTTTCTGCAAAACATACTAGCAAAACCCAAAGTAAATTATTAGAAAGTCCAGATCAACCTAAACTTGATGAACAGAGAACATCAACACCACCACCAAACCCACCAGAACAGTGGAGAGGAGTAACTGCAGAACAAGGACCACAAAGAATTTCAACTGAAGAACAAGGCAAAAAGTCAACTGCAGAACAAGAACTGTACACAGAATCAGTAATAGAACCAGGAACCTACACAGAGTCAATTCTAGAACAAGAGTCAAGTAGAGGGTTAGTAACAGAACAAGAAACACACAGAGAGTCAGCTACAGAACAAGGACAGCAAAAAGGGTCAATAGAAGGACAAAGACCACGCAGAGTGTCAGTTTCAGAACAAGGATCAAGCAGAGAGTCAGTTTCAGAACAAGGATCAAGCAGAGAGTCAGTTGCAAAACAAGGGGCACGCAGAGAGTCTATTGGAGAACAGGGGGCACGCAGAGAGTCAGTTGCAGAACAGGGGTCACGCAAAGAGTCAATTGCAGAAAAAGATCGACGCAAAGAGTCAGTAGCAGAACAAGCATCACGCAGAATGTCAACTGCAGAACAGGAATCACTCAGAGAGTCAATAATAGAAGAACCATACCAAAAATCAGAACAAGAACCTTATGGAGAGATAATTTCAGAAGAGCAAGAAGACTCAACTTCACAATCAAGAAAAGATAGTATCTTAAAAAGTACAAAATATGGGGAGCCTATACCCTCTGAGTACATTGAAGTCCCTCTACAGGAAAAGAGGTCTTGGGAACAAGCATATGAAGAGGAAGTATTCCTGAGTTCTGAACTGCAAGAGGAAGTTCCAACATTAAGTAGAAAAGATCACTTTTCAGGTAGTAATGCAGTTCTTCTACAACATCGGCTCCCTGTTTCATGGAATGGTTTTTAAAGTCTTTTCAGAAAATACTCATTTAAGTCAGAATTTTTTTTCTGGCATATCAGGTCATGCAAACCTCAGGCATATTTTGCTGCTCAACATGAGTCTAGACCTTGAACAATAATCAATTAAGTTAATTACATTCACCAGTGAAATGCAAGCCAGAATGTCTCTATTGTCAATTTACATATAATTTCCATTGTACTAGATAGTATAGAAGTGTTTTAATTGGGTTTCTGGAAAGGTAGGAGAAGCCCTTTTGTTTTAAATGTAATGTCTGATACTAGAAACCACTTTAAAAATTTTCTTTTATTTCAACTGTAAATGGGTCTCACTTTTTTCAGTTAAATATAAAATATATGTTCTAGAAGAGTTTCTGAAAGTCATATTTAAGACAGAATGCACCCTGCATTTCAAATATTTATTCTCATGTCTTTGGTCAGAATTTAGGCATACAGTATTTCTCCCTTATCCATGGCTTTGCTTTCCACAGTTTCAGTAAACCGCGGTCAACCACAGTCAGAAAGTATTACATGGAAATTCTAGAAATAAACAATTCATACATTTTTAATTGTGCACCATTCTGAGTAGTATAATGAAATCTTGCACCTTTTGTTCAGTATGTCCATGTTGTCTATGTTACCTGCTCATTAGTCACTTAATAGCTGCTGGATTATCAGATTGTCATTATGTTGCAGTACTCTTGTTCAAGTAACCCTTATTTTACCTAATAATGGCTCCAGTCACAAGAGTAATGATGCTGGCAATTTGGATATGCCAAAGAGAAGCCATAAAGTGCTACCTTTGAAGTGAAAAGGTGAAAGTTCTCAGCTGGGCACGGTGACTCATGCCTGTAATCCCAGCACTTTGAGAGGCTGAGGCAGGTGGATCACTTAAGCCCAGGAGTTCAAGACCAGCCTGAGCAACATGGCAAAACGCCATCTCAAAAAAAAAAAAAATTAGCTGGGCCTAGTGGCATGCACCTGTAGTCTTGGCTACACAGGAGGCTGAGGTGGGAGGATCACCTGAACCTCAGGAGTTTGAGCCTGCAATAAGCCATGATTGCACCACTGCACTCCACCCAGCCTAAGCAACAAAGTGAAACCCTATCAGAAAGAAAAGAGAGAGAGAGAGAGAGAGAGAGAGAGAGGAAGGAAGGAAGGAAGGAAGGAAGGAAGGAAGGAAGGAAGGAAGGAAGGAAGGAAGG